>NW_027094798.1:0-52716 GCF_029207755.1 Chamaea fasciata | reverse complement strand
ACGTGTCCCCTGGGGGGGTGCCCTGGAGGTCCCCCTTGGTGTCCCTGGGGGTGCCCTGGGTGTCCCTGGGGTTCCCTGGCTGTCCCCTAGGTGTCCCTGGGGTGCCCAGGCTGTTCTCTAGGTGTCCCTGGGGGTGCCCTGGGTGTCCCTGGGGGCGCCCTGGCTGTCCCCTAGGTGTCCCTGCAGGTGCCCTGCCTGTCCCCTAAGTGTCCAAGGGGGTGCCCTGGCTGTGCCCTTGTGTCTCTGGGGGTGCCCTGGCTGTCCCTAGGGTGCCCTGGCTGTCCTTAGGTGTCCCTGGGTGTGCCCCTGGGTGTCTCTGGGGTGCCCTGGCTGTCCCCTAGGTGTCCCTGGAGGTGCCCTGGGGTGTCTCTGGGGGTGCCCAGGGTGTCCCTGGGGGTGCCCTGGCTGTCCCGTATGTGTCCCTGGAGGTCTCCTAGGTGTCCCTGGGGGTGCCCTCGCTGTCCCTGGGGTGCCCTTGCTGTCCCCTAGGCGGCCCTGGGGTTGCCCTGGGTGTCCCCGGGGGTGCCCTCGCTGTCCCCTAGGTGTCCCTGGGGGTGCCCTGGGTGTCCCCTCGGTGTCCCTGGGGGTGCCCTGGCTGTCTTTAGGGTTCCCTGGCTGTCCCCTAGGTGTCCCTGGGGGTGCCCTAGGTGTCCTTGGGGGTGCCCTGGCTGTCCCTAGGGTGCCCTGGCTGTCCCCTAGGGATCTCTGGGGTTGCCCTGGCTGTCCCCTAGGTGTCCCTGGGGGTGCCTTGGGTGTCCCTGGGGTACCCCGGCTGTCCCCAAGGCGTCCCATTGGGTGCCCAGAGTGTCCCTGGGAGTGCCCTGGCTGTCCCCTAAATGTCCCTGGGGGTGCCCTGGCTGTCCCCTAGGTGTCCCTGGGGGTGCCCTGCCTGTCCCTGGGATGCCCTGCCTGTCCCCTAGGTGTCCCTGGGGAGGCCTGGCTGTCCCCTAGGTGTCCCTGGGGGTGCCCTAGGTGTCCCTGGGGGTGCCCGGGGCGTCCCTGGGGTGCCCTGGCTGTCCCCAAGGTGTCCCTGTGGGTTCCCAGAGTGTCCCTGCTAGTGCCCTGGCTCTCCCCTAGAGGTCTCTGGGGCTGCCCTGGCTGTCCCGTCAGTGTCCCTGGGGGTGCCCTGGCTGTCCCCTAGGTGTCCCTGGGGGTACCCTGGGTGTCCCTGGGGGTGCACAGGGTGTCAATGGGGTTCCCTGGCTGTCCCGTACGTGTCCCTGGGGGTGCCCTGGAGGTCCCCTTGGTGTCCCTGGGGGTGCCCTGGGTGTCCCTGGGGTTCCCTGGCTGTCCCCTAGGTGTCCCTGGGGTGCCCTGGCTGTTCTCTAGGTGTCCCTGGGGGTGCCCTGGGTGTCCCTGGGGGCGCCCTGGCTGTCCCCTAGGTGTCCCTGCAGGTGCCCTGCCTGTCCCCTAAGTGTCCAAGGGGGGTGCCCTGGCTGTGCCCTTGGTGTCTCTGGGGGTGCCCTGGCTGTCCCTAGGGTGCCCTGGGTGTCCCTTAGGTGTCCCTGGGTGTGCCCTGGGTGTCTCTGGGGTGCTTTGGCTGTCCCCTAGTGTGTCCCTGGAGGTGCCCTGGGTGTCTCTGGGGGTGCCCAGGGGTGTCCCTGGGGGTGCCCTGGCTGTCCCGTATGTGTCCCTGGAGGTCTCCTAGGTGTCCCTGGGGGTGCCCTCGCTGTCCCTGGGGTGCCCTTGCTGTCCCCTAGGCGGCCCTGGGGTTGCCCTGGGTGTCCCCGGGGGTGCCCTCGCTGTCCCCCTAGGTGTCCCTGGGGGTGCCCTGGTGTCCCCTCGGTGTCCCTGGGGGTGCCCTGGCTGTCTTTAGGGTGCCCTGGCTGTCCCCTAGGTGTCCCTGGGGGTGCCCTAGGTGTCCTTGGGGTGCCCTGGCTGTCCCTAGGGTGCCCTGGCTGTCCCCTAGGGATCTCTGGGGTTGCCCTGGCTGTCCCCTAGGTGTCCCTGGGGGTGCCTTGGGTGTCCCTGGGGTACCCCGGCTGTCCCCAAGGTGTCCCTGTGGGTGCCCAGAGTGTCCCTGGGAGTGCCCTGGCTGTCCCCTAAATGTCCCTGGGGGTGCCCTGGCTGTCCCCTAGGTGTCCCTGGGGGTGCCCTGCCTGTCCCTGGGATGCCCTGCCTGTCCCCTAGGTGTCCCTGGGGAGGCCTGGCTGTCCCTAGGTGTCCCTGGGGGTGTCCTAGGTGTCCCTGGGGGTGCCCTGGGTGTCCCTGGGGTGCCCTGGCTGTCCCCAAGGTGTCCCTGTGGGTGCCCAGAGTGTCCCTGGGAGTGCCCTGGCTGTCCCCTAGGGGTCTCTGGGGGTGCCCTGGCTGTCCCGTCAGTGTCCCTGGGGGTGCCCTGCCTGTCCCCTTGGTGTCCCCTGGGGGGTGTCCTGCCTTCCCCTAGGTGTCCCTGGGGGTGCCCTAGGTGTCCCTGGGGGGTGCCCGGGGCGTCCCTGGGGTGCCCTGGCTGTCCCCAAGGTGTCCCTGTGGGTTCCCAGAGTGTCCCTGCTAGTGCCCTGGCTCTCCCCTAGAGGTCTCTGGGCTGCCCTGGCTGTCCCGTCAGTGTCCCTGGGGGTGCCCTGCCTGTCCCCTAGGTGTCCCTGGGGGTACCCTGGGTGTCCCTGGGGGTGCACAGGGTGTCAATGGGGTTCCCTGGCTGTCCCGTACGTGTCCCTGGGGGTGCCCCTGGAGGTCCCCTTGGTGTCCTGGGGGTGCCCTGGGTGTCCCTGGGGTGCCCTGGCTGTCCCCTAGGTGTCCCTGGGGGGGCCCTGGCTGTCTCCTAGGTGTCCCTGGGGGTGCCCTGGGCGTCCCTGGGGTGCCCTGGGGTGCCCTGGCTGTCCCCTAGGTGTCCCTGTGGTGCCCTGGGTGTCCTGGGGGGTGTCCCTGGGGTGCCCTGGGTGCCTTGGCTGTCCCCTAGGTGTCCCTGGAGGTGCCCTGGGTGTCTCTGGGGGTGCCCAGGGGTGTCCCTGGGGGTGCCCTGGCTGTCCCGTATGTGTCCCTGGAGGTCTCCTAGGTGTCCCTGGGGATGCCCCTGGTTGTCCCTGGGGTGCCCTGACTGTCCCCTAGGTGTCCCTGGGGGGGCCCTGGCTGTCTCTGGGGTGCCCTGGCTGTCCCCTACGTGTCCCTGAGGTGCCCTGGCTGTCCCTGGAGTTCCCTGGCTGTCCCCTAGGTGTCCCTGGGGGTGCCCAGGCTGTCCCATAGGTGTCCCTGGGGGGTGCCCTGGGTGTCCCTGGGGTGCCCTGACTGTCCCCTAGGTGTCCCTGGGGGGGCCCTGGCTGTCTCATAGGTCTCCCTGGAAGTGCCCTGGCTGTCCCTGTGGGTGCCCTGGCTGTCCCCTAGGTGTCCCTGGGGTTGCCCCTGCCCCTCCTCTAGGTGTCCCTCGGGGTGCCCTGGCTGTCCCCTAGGTGTCCCTGGGGGTGCCCTGGGTGTCCCTGGGGGTGCCCCTGGCTGTCCCCTAGGTGTCCCTGGGGGTGCCCTGGGTGTCCCTGGGGGTGCACAGGGTGTCCCTGGGGTTCCCTGGCCTGTCCCCAAGGTGTCCCTGGGGGGGCCCTGGCTGTCCCCTAGGTGTCCCTGGGAGTGCCCATGCTGTCTCTGGGGTGCCCTGGGGGTGGCCTGGGTGTCCCTGGGGTGCACAGGGTGTCCCTGGGGGTGCCCTGGCTGTTCCTGGGGGTGCACAGGTGTCCCTAGGGTTCCCTGGCTGTCCCGTACGTGTCCCCGGGGGTGCCCTGGAGGTCCCCTAGGCGTCCCTGGGGGTGACCTGCGTGTCCCTGGGGTGCCCTGGCTGTCCCCTAGCTGTCCCTGGGGGGGCCCTGGCTGTCTCCTAGGTGTCCCTGGGGGTGCCCTGGCTGTCCCTGTGGGTGCCCTGGCTGTCCCCTACGTGTCCGTGGGGTGCCCTGGGTTGGCCCTGGCGTGCCCTGGGGTGCCCTGGCTGTCCCCTAGGTGTCCATGGGGGGGACCTGGCTGTCCCCTAGGTGTCCCTGGGGGGTGCTCTGGCTGTCCGTGTGGGTGGAGCCATGGCTGTCCCCTTGGTGTCCCTGGGGGTGCCCAGGCTGTCCCCTAGGTGTCCCTTGAGGTGCCCTCGGTGTCCCTGGGGGTGCCCTGCCTGTCCCCTAGGTGTCCTTGGGGGTTGCCCTGGCTGTCCCTAGGGTGCCCTGGCTGTGCCCTAGGTGTCGCTGGGTGCGCCCTGGGTGTCCCTGGGGGTGCACAGGGTGTCCCTGGGGTGCCCTGGCTGTCCCCTAGGTGTCCATGGGGGTGCCCGGGCTGTCCCCTAGGTGTCCCTGGGGGTGCCCTGAGTGTCCCTGGGGGTGCCCCGGCTGTCCCCTAAGTGTCCTAGGGGGTGCCCTGGCTGTCCCTAGGGGTGTCCTGGCTGTCCCTTAGGTGTCCCTGGGGGGGCCTGGCTGTCCCTGGGGGTGCCCTGCCTGTCCCCTAGGTGTCCCTGGGGGGGTCATGGCTGTCTCTGGGGTTCCCTGGCTGTCCCCTAGGTGTCCCTGGGGGTGCCCTGGCTGTCTCTGGGGTGCCCAGGGGGTGCCCTGGCTGTCCCTGGGGTGCCCTGGAGGTCCGCTAGGTGTCCCCTGGGGGTGCCCTGGGTGTCCTGGGGTGCCCTGGCTGTCCCCTAGGTGTCCCTGGGGGGTGCCCCTGTTGTCCACTAGGTGTCCCTGGGGGTGCCCTGGCTGTCCCTGGAGGTGCCCAGGCTATCCCCTAGGTGTCCCTGGATGCCCTGGCTGTCTCGTCAGTGTCCCTGGGGGTGCCCTGGCTGTCCCTGGGAGTGCCCCGGCTGTCCCCTAGGTGTCCCTGAGGTGCCCTACCTGTCCTCTAGGTGTCCCTGGGGGTTGCCCCTGGCTGTCCCCTCGGTGGCCCTGGGGGGTGCCCCGGCTGTCCCTAGGGTGCCCTGGCTGTCCCTTAGGTGTCCCTGGGTGTGCCCTGGGTGTCTCTGGGGTGCCCTGCCTGTCCCCTAGGTGTCCCTGGGGGTGCCCTGGGTGTCCCTGGGGGTGCACAGGGTGTCCCTGGGGTTCCTGGCTGTCCCCGAGGTGTCCCTGGGGGTGCCCTGGATGTCCCTGGGGGTGCACAGGGTGTCCCTGGGGTTCCCTGGCTTTCCCGTACGTGTCCCTGGGGGTGCCCCTGTTGTCCACTAGGTGTCCCTGGGGGTGCCCTGGCTGTCCCTGGAGGTGCCCAGGCTGTCCCCTAGGTGTCCCTGGGATGCCCTGGCCTGTCTCGTCAGTGTCCCTGGGGGTGCCCTGGCTGTCCCTGGGGAGTGCCCCGGCTGTCCCCTAGGTGTCCCTGAGGTGCCCTACCTGTCCTCTAGGTGTCCCTGGGTGTGCCCTGGCTGTCCCCTCGGTGGCCCTGGGGGTGCCCTGGCTGTCCCTAGGGTGCCCTGGCTGTCCCTTAGGTGTCCCTGGGTGTGCCCTGGGTGTCTCTGGGGTGCCCTGCCTGTCCCCTAGGTGTCCCTGGGGGTGCCCTGGGTGTCCCTGGGGGTGCACAGGGTGTCCCTGGGGTTCCCTGGCTGTCCCCTAGGTGTCCCTGGGGGTGCCCTGGCTGTCCCTGGGGGTGCACAGGGTGTCCCTGGGGTTCCCTGGCTTTCCCGTACGTGTCCCTGGGGGTGCCCTGGAGGTCCCCTAGGCGTCCCTGGGGGGGGCCCTGGATGTCTCCTAGGTGTCCCTGGGGGTGTCCTGGCTGTCCCCTAGGTGTCCCTGGGGGGGCCCTGGCTTCCTCCTAGGTGTCCCTGGGGGTGCCCTGCCTGTCCCCTAGGTGTCCCTGGGGGTGCCCTGGGTGTCCCTGGGGGTGCACAGCGTGTCCCCGGGGTTCCTTGGCTGTCCCGTACGTGTCCCTGGGGGTGCCCTGGAGGTCCCCCAGGTGTCCCTGGGGGTGCCCTGGGTGTCCCTGTGGGTGCCCTGGCTGTCCCTACGTGTCCCTGGGGTGCCCTGGGTGTCCCTGGGGTGCCCTAGGGCGCCCTGCCTGTCCCTAGGTGTCCCTGGGGGTGCCCTCGCTATCCCTAGGTTGCCCTGGCTGTCCCCTAGGTGTCCCTGGGGGGTGCCCTGCTTGTCCCCTAGATGTCCTTGGGGGTGCCCTGGCTGTCCCTCGGGTGCCCTGGCTGTGCCCTAGGTGTCCCTGGGTGTGCCCTGGGTGTCCCTGGGGGTGCACAGGGTGTCCTGGGGTTCCCTGGCTGTCTCTGGGGTGTTCTGGGGGTGCCCTGGGTGTTCCTGGGGGTGCACAGGGTGTCCCTGGGGTTCCCTGGCTGTCCCCTAGGTGTCCCTGGGGGGCCCTGGCTGTCCCCTAGGTGTCCCTGGGGGTGCCCTGGCTGTCTCTGGGGTGCCCTGGGGGTGCCATGGGTGTCCCTGGGGGTGCACAGGGTGTCCCTGGGGTGGCCTGGCTGTCCCCTAGGTGTTCCTGGGGGTGCCCCGGCTGTCCCCTAGGTGTCCCTGGGTGTGCCCTGGGTGTCCCTGGGGGTGCCCCTGGCTGTCCCCTAGGTGTCCCTGGGAGTGCCCTGGCTGTCCATAGGGTGCCCTGGCTGTCCCCTGGGTGTCCCTGGGGTGCCCTGGCTGTCCTCTAGGTGTCCCTGGGGGTGCCCTGCCTGTCCCCTAAGTGTCCTAGGGGTGCCCTGGCTGTCCCTAGGGTGCCCTGGCTGTGCTCTCGCTGTCCCTGGGTGGCCTGACTGTCCCTGGAGTGCTTTGGCTGTCCCCTAGCTGTCCCTGGGGGTGCCCCGGCTGTCCCCTAGGTGTCCCTGGGGATGCCCTGGCTGTCCCTGGGGGTGCCCAGGCTGTCCCCTAGATGTCCCTGGGTGTGCCCTGGGTGTCCCTGGGGGTGCACAGGGTGTCCCTGGGGTTCCCTGGCTGTCCCTAGGTGTCCTTGAGGGTGCCCTGGGTGTTCCTGGGGGTGCACAGGCTGTCCCTGGGGTTCCCTGGCTGTCCCCTAGGTGTCCCTGGGGGTGCCCTGGCTGTCCCTGGGGGAGCCATGGCTGTCCCCTGGGGTTGCCCTGCCTGTCCCCTAGGTGTCCCTGGGGGGGTCCTGGCTGTCTCTGGGGTTCCTGGCTGTCCCCTAGGTGTCCCTGGGGGTGCCCTGGCTGTCTCTGGGGTGCCCTGGGGGTGCCCTGGGTGTCCCCTCGGTGTCCCTGGGGGTGCCCTGGCTGTCTCTTAGGAGTGCCCTGGCTGTCCCCTAGGTGTCCCTGGGGGTGCCCTGGCTGTCCCCTAGGTGTCCCTGGGGTTGCCCTGGCTGTCTTCTAGGTGTCCCTGGGGGTGCCTGGCTGTCCCCTAGGTGTCCCTGGCGGTGCCCTGGCTGTCCCTAGGATGCCCTGGCTGTGCCTTCGGTGTCTCTTTGGGTGCCCTAGGTGTCCCTGGGGGTGACCTCGGTGTCCCTGGGGGTGGCCTGGCTGTCCCCTAGGTGTCCCTGGGGGAGCCCTGGGTGTGCCTGGGGTGCCCCTGGCTGTCCCCTAGGTGTCCCTAGGGGGAGCCCTGGGGACCTGGTGCCTGGGGTGCCCTGGCTGTCCCCTAGGTGTCCCTGGGGGGGCCCTGGCTGTCCCTGGGGTGCCCCTGGCTGTCCCCTAGGTGGCCCTGGGGGTGCCCTGGGTGTCCCTGGGGGTGCCCTGGAGGTCCCCTAGGTGTCCCTGTGGGTGCCCAGAGTGTCCCTGGGAGTGCCCTGGCTGTCCCCTAGGGGTCTCTGGGCGTGCCCTGGCTGTCCCGTCAGTGTCCCTGGGAATGCCCTGCCTGTCCCCTAGGTGTCCCTGGGGGTCCCCTTGGTGTCACTGGGGGTGCCCAGGGTGTTCCTTCGGTGTCCCTGGGGGTGCCCTCGCTGTCCCTGGGGTGCTCTGGATGTCCCCTTGGTGTCCCTGGAGGTGCCCTGGCTGTCCCTGCGTGCCCTGGCTGTGCCCTAGGGGTCCCTGGGGGTGCCCTGGCTGTCACCTAGGTGTCCCCTTGGGGTGCCCTGGGTGTCCCTGGGGGGTGCCCTGCCTGTCCCCTAGGTGTCCCCTGGGGGTGACCTGGCTATCTTTAGAGTGCCCTGTCTGTCCCCTAGGTGTCCCTGGGTGTGCCCTTCCTGTCCCCTAGGTGTCGTTCGGGGTGCCCTGGGTGTCCCTGGGGGTGCCCTGCCTGTCCCCTAGGTGTCCCTGGGGGTTCCCTGCCTGTCCCCTAGGTGTCCCTGGGGGTGCCCTGGGTGTCCCTGGAGTGCCCTGGCTGTCCCCTAAATGTCCCTGGGGGTGCCCTGCCTGTCCCCTAGGTGTCACTGAGTATGTCCTGCCTTCCCCTAGGCGTCCCTGGGGGTGCCCTGGCTTTCCCCTCGGTGTCCCTGGGGGTGCCCTGCCTGTCCCCTAGATGTCCCTGGGGTTGCCCTGGGTGTCCCTGGTGGGGCGCTGGCTATCATCTAGGTGTCCCTGGGGGGGCCCTGGCTGTCCCTGGTGTGCCCTGGCTGTCCCCTTGGTGTCCCTGGGGGGGCCCTGGCTGTCCCATAGGTGTCCCTGGGGGTGCCCTTCCTGTCCTCTAGGTGTCCCTGGGGGTTCCCTGGCTGTCCCTCGGGTTCCCTGGCTGTCCCCTAGGTGTCCCTGGGGGTGGCTAGGGTGTTTCTGGGGTTCCCTGGCTGTCCCCTAGGTGTCCCTGGGGGGCCCTGGGTGTCCCTGGGGGTGCACAGAGTGTCAGTGGGGTTCCCTGGGTGTCCCGTACTTGTCCCTGGGGTTCCTTGGCTGTCCCCTAGGTTTCCCCTGGGGGTGCCCTGAGTGTCCCTGGGCTGCCCTAGCTGTCCCCTAGGTGTCCCTGGGGGTGCCCTCGCTGTCCCTGGGGTGCCCTGGCTATCCCCCTAGGTGTCCCTGGGCGTCCCCTTGGTGTCCCTGGGGGTGCCCAGGGTGTCCCTTAGGTGTCCCTCTGGGTGCCCTTGCTGTCCCCTTGGTGTCCCTGGGGGTGCCCTGGGTGTCCCTGGGGATACCCTGGCTGTCCCCCTAGGTGTCCCTGGGGGTTCCCTGCGTGTCTCCTAGGTGTCCTTGGGGGTGCCCTGGCTGTCCCCTAGGTGTCCCTGGGGGTGCCCTGCCTCTCCCCTAGGTGTCCCTAGGGGTGCCCTGGCTGTCCCCTAGGTGTCCCTGGGGGTGCCCTGGGTGTCCCTGGGGGTGCCCTGGCTGTCCCCTAGGTGTCCCTGGGGGTGCCCTGGGTGTCCCTGGGGGTGCCCTCGCTGTCCCTGGGGTGCCCTGGCTGTCCCCTAGGTGGCCCTGGGGGTGCCCTGGGTGTCCCTGGAGGTGCCCTGGAGGTCCCCAAGGTGTCCTTGGGGGTGCCCTGGCTGTCCCTGGGGTGCCCTGGCTGTCCCCAAGGTGTCCCTGGGGTGCACTGGGGGTGCCCTGCCTGTCCCCTAGGTGTCCCTGGGGGTGCCCTGGGTGTCCCTGGGGGTGCCCTGGCTGTCCCCTAGGTGTCCCTGGCGGTTCCCTGCCTGTCCCCTAGGTGTCCCTGGGGGTTCCCTGGGTGTCCCTGGAGTGCCCTGGCTGTCACCTAAATGTCCCTGGGGGTGCCCTGGGTGTCCCTGGAGTGCCCTAGCTGTCCCCTAAATATCCCTGGGGGTGCCCTGGCTGTCCCCTAGGTGTCCCTGGGGGTGTCCTGCCTTCCCCTTGGTGTCCCTGGGGGTGCCCTGGCTGTCCCCTACGTGTCCCTGGGGTCCCCTGGCTGTTCCCTAGGTGGCCCAGGGGGTGCCCTGGCTGTCCCGACGGTGCCCAGCCTGTCCCCTACGTGTCCCTGGGGGTGCCATTGCTGTCCCTAGGGTGCCCTGTCTGGCCCCTAAGGGTCTCTGGGGGTGCCCTGCCTGTCCCCTAGGTGTCCCTGGGGGCGCCCAGGGTGTCCCTGGGGTGCCCTGGCTGTCCCCTACGTGTCCCTGGGGGTGCCCTGGGTGTCCCTGTGGGTGCCCTTGCTGTCCCCTAGGTGTCCCTGGGGGTGCCCTGGGTGTCCCTTGGGTGCCCTGGCTGTCCCCTAGGTGTCCCTGGGGGTGCCCTGGCTGTCCCCTAGGAGTCCCTGGGGTGCCCTGGCTGTCCCCTAGGTGTCTCTGTGGGTGCCCTGGCTGTCCTTGGGGTTCTCTGGCTGTCCCCTTGGTGTCCCTGGGGGTGCGCTGGGTGTCCCTGGGGTGCACTGGGGGTGCCCATCCTGTCCCCTAGGTGTCCCTGGGGGTGCCCTGGGTGTCCCTGGGGGTGCCCTGGCTGTCCCCTAGGTGTCCCTGGCGGTTCCCTGCCTGTCCCCTAGGTGTCCCTGGAGGTTCCCTGGGTGTCCCTGGAGTGCCCTGGCTGTCACCTAAATGTCCCTGGGGGTGCCCTGGGTGTCCCTGGAGTGCCCTAGCTGTCCCCTAAATGTCCCTGGGGGTGCCCTGGCTGTCCCCTAGGTGTCCCTGGGGGTGTCCTGCCTTCCCCTTGGTGTCCCTGGGGGTGCCCTGGCTTTCCCCTCGGTGTCCCTGGGGGTGCCCTGTCTGTCCCCTTGGTGTCCCAGGGGGTGCCCTGGCTGTCCCTGGGGTGCCCTGGCTGTCCCCTAGGTGTCCCTGGGGGTGCCATGCCTGTCCCCTAGGTGTCCCTGGGTGTGCCCTGGCTGTCCCTAGGGTGCCCTGGCTGTCCCCTAGGTGTCCCTGGGGGTGACCTGCCTGTCCCCTAGGTGTCCCTGGGGGTGCCCTGGCTGTCCCCAGGGTGCCCTGGCTGTGCCCTCGGTGTCTCTGAGGGTGCCCTGGCTGTCCCCTCGGTGTCCCTGGGGTCGCCCGGGCTGTCCCTAGTGTGCCGTGGCTGTCCCCTAGGTGTCCCTGGGGGTGCCCTGGGTGTGCCTGGGGTGCCCTGGCTGTCCCCTAGGTGTACCTGGGGGTGACCTGGCTGTCCCTGGGGATGCCCGGGCAGTCCCCTAGGTGTCCCTGGGTGTCCCTGGGGTGCCCTGGGGGTGCCCTGCCTGTCCTCTAGGTGTCCCTGGGGGTGCCCTGGCTGTCCCCCTCGGTGTCCCTGGGGGGGCCCTGGCTGTCCCCTAGGTGTCCCTGGGGGTGCCCTCGCTGTCCCTGGGGTGCCCTGGCTGTCCCCTAGGTGTCCCTGGGCGTCCCCTTGGTGTCCCTGGGGGTGCCCAGGGTGTCCCTTAGGTGTCCCTGGGGGTGCCCTTGCTGTCCCCTTGGTGTCCCTGAGGGTGCCCTGGGTGTCCCTGGGGATGCCCTGGCTGTCCCCTAGGTGTCCCTGGGGGTTCCCTGCGTGTCCCCTAGGTGTCCTTGGGGGTGCCCTGGCTGTCCCTAGGGTGGCATGGCTGTGCCCTCGGTGTCCCTGGGGGTGCCCCGGCTGTCCCTAGGGTGCCATGGCTGTCCCCTAGGTGTCCCTGGGGGTGCCCTGGCTGTCCCCTAAGTGTCCCTGGGGGTGCCCTGGGTGTCCCTGGCGTGCCCTGGCTGTCCCCTAGGTGTCCCTGGGGGGGCCCTGGCTGTCCCCTAGGTGTCCCTGGGAGTGCCCTGGCTGTCCCCTAGGGGTCTCTGGGCGTGCCCTGGCTGTCCCGTCAGTGTCCCTGGGAATGCCCTGCCTGTCCCCTAGGTGTCCCTGGGGGTGCCCTTGGTGTCACTGGGGGTGCCCAGGGTGTTCCTTCGGTGTCCCTGGGGGTGCCCTCGCTGTCCCTGGGGTGCTCTGGATGTCCCCTTGGTGTCCCTGGAGGTGCCCTGGCTGTCCCTGGCGTGCCCTGGCTGTGCCCTAGGGGTCCCTGGGGGTGCCCTGGCTGTCACCTAGGTGTCCCTTGGGGTGCCCTGGGTGTCCCTGGGGGTGCCCTGCCTGTCCCCTAGGTGTCCCTGGGGGTGACCTGGCTATCTTTAGAGTGCCCTGTCTGTCCCCTAGGTGTCCCTGGGTGTGCCCTTCCTGTCCCCTAGGTGTCGTTCGGGGTGCCCTGGGTGTCCCTGGGGGTGCCCTGCCTGTCCCCTTGGTGTCCCTGGGGGTGCCCTGGGTGTCCCTGGGGTGCCGTCGCTGTCCCCTAGGGGTCTCTGGGGGTGCCCTGGCTGTCCCGTCAGTGTCCCGGGGGGTGCCCTGCCTGTCCCCTAGGTGTCCCTGGGGGTTCCCTGCCTGTCCCCTAGGTGTCCCTGGAGGTGCCCTGGGTGTCCCTGGAGTGCCCTGGCTGTCCCCTAAATGTCCCTGGGGGTGCCCTGGCTGTCCCCTAGGTGTCACTGAGGGTGTCCTGCCTTCCCCTAGGCGTCCCTGGGGGTGCCCTGGCTTTCCCCTCGGTGTCCCTGGGAGTGCCCTGCCTGTCCCCTAGATGTCCCTGGGGGTGCCCTGGGTGTCCCTGGTGGGGCGCTGGCTATCATCTAGGTGTCCCTGGGGGGGCCCTGGCTGTCCCTGGTGTGCCCTGGCTGTCCCCTTGGTGTCCCTGGGGGGGCCCTGGCTGTCCCCTATGTGTCCCTGGGGGTGCCCTTCCTGTCCTCTAGGTGTCCCTGGGGGTTCCCTGGCTGTCCCTCGGGTTCCCCGGCTGTCCCCTAGGTGTCCCTGGGGGTGGCTAGGGTGTTTCTGGGGTTCCCTGGCTGTCCCCTATGTGTCCCTGGGGGGGCCCTGGGTGTCCCTGGGGGTGCACAGAGTGTCAGTGGGGTTCCCTGGCTGTCCCGTACTTGTCCCTGGGGTTCCTTGGCTGTCCCCTAGGTTTCCCTGGGGGTGCCCTGAGTGTCCCTGGGCTGCCCTAGCTGTCCCCTAGGTGTCCCTGGGGGTGCCCTCGCTGTCCCTGGGGTGCCCTGGCTATCCCCTAGGTGTCCCTGGGCGTCCCCTTGGTGTCCTTGGGGGTGCCCAGGGTGTCCCTTAGGTGTCCCTCTGGGTGCCCTTGCTGTCCCCTTGGTGTCCCTGGGGGTGCCCTGGGTGTCCCTGGGGATACCCTGGCTGTCCCCTAGGTGTCCCTGGGGGTTCCCTGCGTGTCTCCTAGGTGTCCTTGGGGGTGCCCTGGCTGTCCCCTAGGTGTCCCTGGGGGTGCCCTGCCTCTCCCCTAGGTGTCCCTAGGGGTGCCCTGGCTGTCCCCTAGGTGTCCCTGGGGGTGCCCTGGGTGTCCCTGGGGGTGCCCTGGCTGTCCCCTAGGTGTCCCTGGGGGTGCCCTGGGTGTCCCTGGGGGTGCCCTCGCTGTCCCTGGGGTGCCCTGGCTGTCCCCTTGGTGGCCCTGGGGGTGCCCTGGGTGTCCCTGGAGGTGCCCTGGAGGTCCCCTAGGTGTCCTTGGGGGTGCCCTGGCTGTCCCTGGGGTGCCCTGGCTGTCCCCAAGGTGTCCCTGGGGTGCACTGGGGGTGCCCTGCCTGTCCCCTAGGTGTCCCTGGGGGTGCCCTGGGTGTCCCTGGGGGTGCCCTGGCTGTCCCCTAGGTGTCCCTGGCGGTTCCCTGCCTGTCCCCTAGGTGTCCCTGGGGGTTCCCTGGGTGTCCCTGGAGTGCCCTGGCTGTCACCTAAATGTCCCTGGGGGTGCCCTGGGTGTCCCTGGAGTGCCCTAGCTGTCCCCTAAATGTCCCTGGGGGTGCCCTGGCTGTCCCCTAGGTGTCCCTGGGGGTGTCCTGCCTTCCCCTTGGTGTCCCTGGGGGTGCCCTGGCTGTCCCCTACGTGTCCCTGGGGTCCCCTGGCTGTTCCCTAGGTGGCCCAGGGGGTGCCCTGGCTGTCCCTACGGTGCCCAGCCTGTCCCCTACGTGTCCCTGGGGGTGCCATTGCTGTCCCTAGGGTGCCCTGTCTGGCCCCTAGGGGTCTCTGGGGGTGCCCTGCCTGTCCCCTAGGTGTCCCTGGGGGTGCCCTCCCTGTCCCTCGGAGTGCCCTGGCTGTCCCCTAGGTGTCCCTGGGGGCGCCCAGGGTGTCCCTGGGGTGCCCTGGCTGTCCCCTACGTGTCCCTGGGGGTGCCCTGGGTGTCCCTGTGGGTGCCCTTGCTGTCCCCTAGGTGTCCCTGGGGGGTCCCTGCCTGTCCCCTAGGTGTCCCTGGGGATGCCCTGGCTGTCCTCTACGTGTCCCTGGGGGTGCCCTGGGTGTCCCTGGGGATGCCCTGGCTGTCCCCTAGGTGTCCCTGGGGGTGCGCTGGGTGTCCCTAGGGTGCCCTGGCTGTGCCCTTGGTGTCCCTGCGGGTGCTCTGGCTGTCCCTCGGGTGCCCTGGCTGTCCCCTAGGTGTCCCTGGGGGTGCCCTGGTGTCCCTCGGGGTGCCCTGGGTGTCCCCTAGGTGTCCCTGGGGGTGCCCTCGCTGTCCCCTAGGCGTCCCTGGGTGTCCCTGGGGTGCCCTGGGGGTGCCCTGCCTGTCCTCTAGGTGTCCCTGGGTAGACCTGGCTGTCCCCTAGGTGTCCCTGGGGGTGCCCTTCCTGTCCCCTAGGTGTCCCTGGGGGTGCCCTGCCTGTCCCCTAGGTGTCGTTGGGGGTGCCCTGGGTGTCCCTGGGAGTGCCCTGGCTGTCCCCTAGGGGTCTCTGGGGGTGCCCTGGCTGTCCCGTCAGTGTCCCTGGGGGTGCCCTGGCTGTCCCCTAGGTGTCCCTGGGGGTGCCCTGCCTGTCCCCTAGGTGTCCCTGGGGGTGCCCTGGGTGTCCCTGGGGGTGCCCTGCCTGTCCCCTAGGTGTCCCTGGGAGTGACCTGGGTGTCCCTGGAGTGCCCTGGCTGTCCTCTAAATGTCCCTGGGGGTGCCCTGGCTGTCCCCTAGGTGTCCCTGGGGCTGTCCTGCCTTCCCCTAGGTGTCCCTGGGGGTGCCCTGGCTTTCCCCTCGGTGTCCCTGGGGGTGCCCTGCCTGTCCCCTTGGTGTCCCAGGGGGTGCCCTGGGTGTCCCTGGGGTGCCCTGGCTGTCCCCTAGGTGTCCCTGGGGTTGCCCTGGCTGTCCCCTTGGTGTCCCTGGGGTGCCCTGGCTGTCCCCTAGGTGTCCCTGGGGGTGCCCTGGCTGTCCTTGGGGTGCTCTGGCTGTCCCCTTGGTGTCCCTGGGGGTGCAATGGGTGTCCCTGGGGTGCCCTGGGGGTGTCCTGCCTGTCCTCTAGGTGTCCCTGGGGGTGCCCTGGCTGTCCCCTCGGTGTCCCTGGGGGTGCCCTGCCTGTCCCCTAGGTGTCCCTGGGGGGGCCCTGGCTGTCCCCTAGGTGTCCCTGGGTGTGCCCTGCCTGTCCCCTAGGTGTCCCTGGGGGTGCCCTTGCTGTCCCCTAGGTGTCCCTGGGGGTGCCCAGGGTGTCCCTGGGGTTCCCTGGCTGTCCCCTAGGTGTCCCTGGGAGGGCCCTGGTGTCCCTGGGTTGCCCTGGCTGTCCCCTAGGTGTCCCTGCCTCGCTCGTATCCTCGACTCCGCCTCCGGCACCATGGTGACTCCCCTCCCAGTCTGGACCAGTGTGGCCTCACCCCCTCCCCTGGGGCCATCCGACCCATCCCAGTATAGACCAGTAAGGCACCGAGTGGCCACCATGGACCCCCACACGCCTGGCAGTTCATCCCAGTTCATCCCAGTCCACTCTTTGTCCATCCCAGGTTTCTCTGGTCACCCTCCCAGTGCTCTCAGTCCATCCCAGTCCCGCAGGTGTTGGTGCTTGGGGCTTGATGAGCTGGTGCCTGTCCGCAACGTGGAGCGGCTCAAACGGGACCTCAGGGTGAGGGGGGCGCGGATTTGGGGGGATCCTGGGGGTCCTGAGTTGTCGTGGAGGGGGTTTTTGGGTTGTGGGGTTCTGGAGGGAGTCCTGGGGGCTGCTTTGGGTGCTTTGGGGGGTATTCGGGAGGTTTGGGCGGCCCATTTGAGGCATCAAAGAACCAGAGGAGGGTTTTGATCGCTCCTGGAGGTGGAGGCGGCCGTGGGGGTGAGCTGGCTGTCCCAGGGGGTTCCTGGCTGTCCCTCGATGTCCCTGGGGGTGCCCTAGGTGTCCCTAGGGTGCCCTGGCTGTCCCCTAGGTGTCCCTGGGGTGCCCTGGCTGTCCCCTAGGTGTCCCTGGGGTGCCCTGACTGTCCCTAGGTGTCCCTGGGGGTGCCCTGGCTGTCCCTCGGGTGCCCTGGCTGTGCCCTCGGTGTCTCTGGGGGTGCCCTGGGTGTCCCTATGGTGCCCTGGCTGTACCCTACGTGTCCCTGGGGGTGCCCTGGCTGTCCCTAGGGTGCCCTGGCTGGGCCCTCAGTGTCTCTTGGGGTGCCCTACGTGTCCCTGGGCGTGCCCATGGTGTTCCTGGGGTTCCCTGGCTGTCCCCTAGGTGTCCCTGGGGGGGCCCTGGGTGTCCCCTAGGTGTCCCTGGGGGTGGCCTGCCTGTCCCCTAGGTGTCCCTGGGGGTGCCCTGGCTGTCCCTAGGGTGCCCTGGCTGTGCCCTCTGTGTCTCTGGGGGTGCCCTGGCTGTCTCTAGGGTGCCCTGGCTGTGCCCTCGGTGTCCCTGGGGTGCCCTGGCTGTCCCTGGAGTGCCCTGGCTGTCCCCTAGGTGTCCCTGGGGGAGCCCTGGCTGTCCCCTAGGTGTCCCTGGGGGTGCACTGCCTGTCCCCTAGGTGTCCCTGGGGGTGCCCTGGCTGTCCTCTAGGTGTCCCTGGGGGTGCCCTGGGTGTCCCTGGGGATGCCCTGACTGTTCCCTAGGTGTCCCTGGGGGTGCCATGGGTGTCCCTGGGTGGGCCCTGGCTGTCCCCTAGGGGTCTCTGGGGGTGCGCTGCCTGTCCCCTAGGTGTCCCTGGGGGTGCCCTGGCTGTGCCCTCGGTTTCCCTGAGGGTGCCCTGGGTGTCCCTGGGGTGCCATGGCTGAACCCTAGGTGTCCCTGGGGGTGTCCTGCCTTCCCCTAGGTGTCCCTCAGGTGCCCTGGCTGTCCCCTAGGTGTCCCTGGGGGTGCCCTGGCTGTCCCGTCAGTGTCCCTGGGGGTGCCCTGCCTGTCACCTAGGTGTCGTTGGGGGTGCCCTGGGTGTCCCTGGGGGTGCCCTGCCTGTCCCCTAGGTGTCCCTGGGGGTGCCCTGGGTGTCCCTGGGGTGCCCTGGCTGTCCCCTTCGTGTCCCTGGGGGTGCCCTGGGTGTCCCTGGGGGTGCCCTGGCGGTCCCTAGGGTGCCCTGGCTGTCCCCTAGGTGTCCCTGGGGGTGCCCTGGATGTCCCTGAGGTGCCCTGGCTGTCTTCAAGGTGTCCCTGTGGGTGCCCAGAGTGTCCCTGGGAGTGCCCTGGCTGTCCCCTAGGGGTCTCTGGGGGTGCCCTGGCTGTCCCCTAGGTGTCCCTGGGGGTCCCCTTGGTGTCCCTGGGGATGCCCAGGGTGTCCCTCAGGTGTCCCTAGGGTGCCCTGGCTGTGCCCTAGGTGTCCCTGGGGTGCCCTGGCTGTCCCGTCAGTGTCCCTCGGGGTGCCCTGGCTGTCCCTCGGGGTGCCCTGGCTGTCCCCTAGGTGTCCCTGGGGGTGCCCAGGGTGTCCCTGGGGGTGCCCTTGCTATCCCGTAGGTGTCCCTGGGGGTGCCCTCCCTGTCCCTCGGGGTGCCCTGGCTGTCCCCTAGGTGTCCCTGGGGGTGCCCTGGGTGTCCCCTTGGTGTCCCATGGGTGCCCTGGCTGTCCCCTAGGTGTCCCTGGGGGTGACCAGGCTGTCCTTGGGGTGCTCTGGCTGTCCCCTAGGTGTCCCTGGGGGTGCCCTGCCTGTCCCCTAGGTGTCCCTGGGGGTGCCCTGGCTGTCCCCTAGGTGTCCCTGAGTGTGCCCTGGGTGTCCCTGAGCGTGCACAGGGTGTCCCTGGGGTTCCCTGGCTGTCCCCTAGGTGTCCCTGGGGGGGCCCTGGCTGTCCCCTAGGTGTCCCTGGCGGTGCCCTGGGTTTCCCTGGGGGTGTCCTGGCTGTCCCCTAGGTGTCTCTGGGTGTGCCCTGGGTGTCCCGGGGGGGGCCCTGGCTGTCCCCTAGGTGTCCCGGGGGGTTCCCTGGCTGTCCCCTAGGTGTCCCTCGGGGTGCCCTGGGTGTCCCTGGGGTTCCCTGGCTGTCCCCTAGGTGTCCCGGGGGGGGCCCTGGCTGTCCCCTAGGTGTCCCTGGGGGTGCACAGGGTGTCCCTGGGGTTCCTTGGCTGTCCCCTAGGTGTCCCTGGGGGTGCCCTGGGTGTCCCTGGCAGGGCCCAGGGTGTCCCTGGGGTTCCCTGGCTGTCCCCTAGGTGTCCCTGCCTCGCTCGTATCCTCGACTCCGCCTCCGGCGCCATGGTGACTCCCCTCCCAGTCTGGACCATTGTGGCCTCACCCCCTCCCCTGGGGCCATCCGACCCATCCCAGTATAGACCAGTAAGGCACCGAGTGGCCACCATGGACCCCCACACGCCTGGCAGTTCATCCCAGTTCATCCCAGTCCACTCTTTGTCCATCCCAGGTTTCTCTGGTCACCCTCCCAGTGCTCTCAGTCCATCCCAGTCCCGCAGGTGTTGGTGCTTGGGGCTTGATGAGCTGGTGCCTGTCCGCAACGTGGAGCGGCTCAAACGGGACCTCAGGGTGAGGGGGGCGCGGATTTGGGGGGATCCTGGGGGTCCTGAGTTGTCGTGGAGGGGGTTTTTGGGTTGTGGGGGGTCTGGGGGGAGTCCTGGGGGCTGCTTTGGGTGCTTTGGGGGGTATTCGGGAGGTTTGGGCGTCCCATTTGAGGCATCAAAAAACCAGAGGAGGGTTTTGATCGCTCCTGGAGGTGGAGGCGGCCGTGGGGGTGAGCTGGCTGTCCCAGGGGGTTCCTGGCTGTCCCTCGATGTCCCTGGGGGTGCCCTGGGTGTCCCTGGGGTGCCCTGGGGGTACCCTGGCTGTCCCTGGAGGTGCCCTGCCTGTCCCTTAAGTGTCCCTGGGGGTGCCCTGGCTGTCCCTAGGGTGCCCTGGCGGTGCCCTCGGTGTCTCTGGGGGTGCCCTGGGTGTCCCTAGGGTGCCATGGCTGTCCCTAGGGTGCCCTGGCTGTCCCCTCGGTGTCCCTGGGGGTGCCCTGGGTGTCCCTATGGTGCCCTGGCTGTCCCCTACGTGTCCCTGGGGGTGCCCTGGCTGTCCCTAGGGTGCCCTGGCTGGGCCCTCAGTGTCTCTGGGGGTGCCCTAGGTGTCCCTGGGCGTGCCCATGGTGTTCCTGGGGTTCCCTGGCTGTCCCCTAGGTGTCCCTGGGGGGGCCCTGGGTGTCCCCTAGGTGTCCCTGGGGGTGCCCTGGCTGTCCCCTAGGTGTCCCTGGGGGTGCCCTGGCTGTCCCTAGGGTGCCCTGGCTGTGCCCTCTGTGTCTCTGGGGGTGCCCTGGCTGTCTCTAGGGTGCCCTGGCTGTGCCCTCGGTGTCCCTGGGGTGCCCTGGCTGTCCCTGGAGTGCCCTGGCTGTCCCCTAGGTGTCCCTGGGGGTGCCCTGCCTGTCCCCTAGGTGTCCCTGGGGGTGCCCTGGCTGTCCTCTAGGTGTCCCTGGGGGTGCCCTGGCTGTTCCCTAGGTGTCCCTGGGGGTGCCCTGGGTGTCCCTGGGGGGGCCCTGGCTGTCCCCTAGGGGTCTCTGGGGGTGCGCTGCCTGTCCCCTAGGCGTCCCTGGTGGTGCCCTGGCTGTGCCCTCGGTGTCCCTGAGGGTGCCCTGGGTGTCCCTGGGGTGCCATGGCTGTACCCTAGGTGTCCCTGGGGGTGTCCTGCCTTCCCCTAGGTGTCCCTCGGGTGCCCAGGCTTTCCCCTAGGTGTCCCTGGGGGTGCCCTGCGTGTCCCTTGGGTGCCCTGGCTGTCCCCTAGGTGTCCCTGGGGCTGCCCTGGCTGTCCCGTCAGTGTCCCTGGGGGTGCCCTTCCTGTCCCCTAGGTGTCCCTGGGGGTGCCCTGGGTGTCCCTGGGGTGCCCTGGCTGTCCCACTCGTGTCCCTGGGGGTGCCCAGGGTGTCCCTGGGGGTGCCCTGGGTGTCCCTGGGGTGCCCTGGCTGTCCCCTAGGTGTCCCTGGGGGTGCCCTGGATGTCCCTGAGGTGCCCTGGCTGTCTTCAAGGTGTCCCTGTGGGTGCACAGAGTGTCTCTGGGAGTGCCCTGGCTGTCCCCTAGGGGTCTCTGGGGGTGCCCTGGCTGTCCCGTCAGTGTCCCTGGGGGTGCCCTGCCTGTCCCCTAGGTGTCCCTGGGGGTGCCCGGCCTGTCCCCTAGGTGTCCCTGGGGGTGCCCTGGGTGTCCCTGGAGTGCCCTGGCTGTCCCCTAAATGTCCCTGGGGGTGCCCTGGCTGTCCCCTAGGTGTCCCTGGGGGTGTCCTGCCTTCCCCTAGGTGTCCCTGGGGGTGCCCTGGCTTTCCCCTCGGTGTCCCTGGGGGTGCCCTGCCTGTCCTCTAGGTGTCCTGGCTGTGACCTAGGTGTCCCTGGGGGTGCCCTGGCTGTCCCCTCGGTGTCCCTGGGGGTGCACTGGGTGTCTCTGGGGATGCCCTGGCTGTCCCCTAGGTGTCCCTGGGCGTGCGCTGGCTGACCCTGGGGGGGCCCTGGCTGTGCCCTAGGTGTCCCTGGCGTTGCCCTGGCTGTTCCTTGGGTGCCCTGGCTGTCCCCTAGGTGTCCCTGGGGGTGCCCTGGCTGTCTCTGGAGTGCCCTGGCTGTCCCCTAGGTGTCCCTGGGGGTGCCCTGCCTGTCCCCTAGGTGTCCCTGGGGGTGCCCTGGCTGTCCTCTAGGTGTCCCTGGGGGTGCCCTCAATGTCCCTGGGGATGCCCTTGCTGTTCCCTAGGTGTCCCTGGGTGTGCTCTGGGTGTCCCTTGGGGGGCCTTGGCTGTCCCCTAGGGGTCTCTGGGGGTGCCCTGCCTGTCCCCTAGGTGTCCCTGGGGGTGCCCTGGCTGTGCCCTCGGTGTACCTGAGGGTGCCCTGGGTGTCCCTGGGGTGCCATGGCTGTACCATAGGTGTCCCTGGGGGTGCCCTACGTGTCCCTGGGGTGCCCTGGCTGTCCCCTAGGTGTCCCTGGGGTTGCCCTGGCTGTCCCGTCAGTGACCCTGGGTGTGCCCTGCCTGTCCCCTAGGTGTCGTTGCGAGTGCCCTGGGTGTCCCTGGGGGTGCCCTGGCTGTCCCCTAGGTGTCCCTGGGGGTGCCCTGGGTGTCCCTGGAGTGCCCTGGCTGTCCCCTAGTTGTCCCTGGGGGGGCCCTGGGTGTCCCCTAGGTGTCCCTGGGGGTTCCCTGCCTGTCCCCTAGGTGTCTCTGCGGGCGCCCTGGCTGTCCTCTAGGTGTCCCTGGGGGTGCCCTGGGTGTCCCTGGGGATGCTCTGGCTGTCCCCTAGGTGTCCCTGGCGTTGCCCTGGCTGTCGCTAGGGTGCCCTGGCTGTGCCCTTGGTGTCCCTGGGGGTGCTCTGGCTGTCCCTCGGGTGCCCTGGCTGTCCCCTAGGTGTCCCTGGGGGTGCCCTGTCTGTCTCTGGAGTGCCCTGGCTGTCCCCTAGGTGTCTCTGGGGGTGCCCTGGCTGTCCCCTAGGTGTCCCTGGGGGTGCCCTGGCTGTCTTCTAGGTGTCCCTGGGGGTGCCCTGGCTGTCCCCTAGGTGTCCCTGGGGGTGCCCTGGCTGTCCCTAGGGTGCCCTGGCTGTGCCCTCGGTGTCTCTGGGGGTGCCCTAGGTGTCTCTGGGGGTGACCTCGGTGTCCCTGGGGGTGCCCTGGCTGTCCCCTAGGTGTCCCTGGGGGAGCCCTGGGTGTGCCTGGGGTGCCCTGGCTGTCCCCTAGGTGTCCCTGGGGGGGCCCTGGCTGTCCCTCGGGTGCCCTGGCTGTCCCCTAGGTGGCCCTGGGGGTGCCCTGGCTGTGCCCTCGGTGTACCTGAGGGTGCCCTGGGTGTCCCTGGGGTGCCATGGCTGTACCATAGGTGTCCCTGGGGGTGCCCTACGTGTCCCTGGGGTGCCCTGGCTGTCCCCTAGGTGTCCCTGGGGTTGCCCTGGCTGTCCCGTCAGTGACCCTGGGTGTGCCCTGCCTGTCCCCTAGGTGTCGTTGCGGGTGCCCTGGGTGTCCCTGGGGGTGGCCTGGCTGTCCCCTAGGTGTCCCTGGGGGTGCCCTGGGTGTCCCTGGAGTGCCCTGGCTGTCCCCTAGTTGTCCCTGGGGGGGCCCTGGCTGTCCCCTAGGTGTCCCTGGGGGTTCCCTGCCTGTCCCCTAGGTGTCTCTGCGGGCGCCCTGGCTGTCCTCTAGGTGTCCCTGGGGGTGCCCTGGGTGTCCCTGGGGATGCTCTGGCTGTCCCCTAGGTGTCCCTGGCGTTGCCCTGGCTGTCGCTAGGGTGCCCTGGCTGTGCCCTTGGTGTCCCTGGGGGTGCTCTGGCTGTCCCTCGGGTGCCCTGGCTGTCCCCTAGGTGTCCCTGGGGGTGCCCTGTCTGTCTCTGGAGTGCCCTGGCTGTCCCCTAGGTGTCTCTGGGGGTGCCCTGGCTGTCCCCTAGGTGTCCCTGGGGGTGCCCTGGCTGTCTTCTAGGTGTCCCTGGGGGTGCCCTGGCTGTCCCCTAGGTGTCCCTGGGGGTGCCCTGGCTGTCCCTAGGGTGCCCTGGCTGTGCCCTCGGTGTCTCTGGGGGTGCCCTAGGTGTCTCTGGGGGTGACCTCGGTGTCCCTGGGGGTGCCCTGGCTGTCCCCTAGGTGTCCCTGGGGGAGCCCTGGGTGTGCCTGGGGTGCCCTGGCTGTCCCCTAGGTGTCCCTGGGGGGGCCCTGGCTGTCCCTCGGGTGCCCTGGATGTCCCCTAGGTGGCCCTGGGGGTGCCATGGGTGTCCCTGGGGGTGCCCTGGAGGTCCCCTAGGTGTTCCTGGGGGTCCCCTTGGTGTCCCTGGGGTTGCCCAGGGTGTCCCTTAGGAGACCCTGGAGGTGCCCTTGCTGTCCCCTTGCTGTCCCTGGGGGTACCCTGGGTGTCCCTGGGGTGCTCTGGATGTCCCCTTGGTGTCCCTGGGGGTGCCCTGGCTGTCCCTAGGGTGCCCTGGCTGTCCCCTAGGTGTCCCTGGTGTGCCCTGGTGTCCCTCGGGGTACCCTGGCTGTCCCCTAGGTGTCCCTGGGGGTGCCCTGCCTGTCCCCTAGGTGTCCCTGGGGGTGCCCTGGTTGTCCCCAGGGTGCCCTGGCTGTGCCCTCGGTGTCTCTGGGGGTGCCCTGGCTGTCCCTGGGGTGCCCTGGCTGTCCCCAAGGTGTCCCTGGGGTGCCCTGCCTGTCCTCTCGGTGTCCCTGGGGGTGCCCTGGCTGTGCCCTCGGTGTCCCTGGGGGTGCCCTGGCTGTCCCTAGGGTGCCCTGGCTGTCCCCTAGGTGTCCCTGGGTGTGCCCTGGGTGTCCCTGGGGTTCCCTGGCTGTCCCCTAGGTGTCCCGGGGGGGGCCCTGGCTGTCCCCTAGGTGTCCCTGGGGGTGCACAGGGTGTCCCTGGGGTTCCTTGGCTGTCCCCTAGGTGTCCCTGGGGGTGCCCTGGGTGTCCCTGGCAGGGCCCAGGGTGTCCCTGGGGTTCCCTGGCTGTCCCCTAGGTGTCCCTGCCTCGCTCGTATCCTCGACTCCGCCTCCGGCGCCATGGTGACTCCCCTCCCAGTCTGGACCATTGTGGCCTCACCCCCTCCCCTGGGGCCATCCGACCCATCCCAGTATAGACCAGTAAGGCACCGAGTGGCCACCATGGACCCCCACACGCCTGCCAGTTCATCCCAGTTCATCCCAGTCCACTCTTTGTCCATCCCAGGTTTCTCTGGTCACCCTCCCAGTGCTCTCAGTCCATCCCAGTCCCGCAGGTGTTGGTGCTTGGGGCTTGATGAGCTGGTGCCTGTCCGCAACGTGGAGCGGCTCAAACGGGACCTCAGGGTGAGGGGGGCGCGGATTTGGGGGGATCCTGGGGGTCCTGAGTTGTCGTGGAGGGGGTTTTTGGGTTGTGGGGTTCTGGGGGGAGTCCTGGGGGCTGCTTTGGGTGCTTTGGGGGGTATTCGGGAGGTTTGGGCGGCCCATTTGAGGCATCAAAGAACCTGAGGAGGGTTTTGATAGCTCCTGGAGGTGGAGGCGGCCGTGGGGGTGAGCTGGCTGTCCCAGGGGGTTCCTGGCTGTCCCTCGATGTCCCTGGGGTGCCCTGGCTGTCACTTAGGTGTCCCTCGGGGTGCCCTGGCTGTCCCTAGGGTGCCCTGGCTGTCCCCTAGGTGTCCCTGGGGTGCCCTGACTGTCCCTAGGTGTCCCTGGGGGTACCCTGGCTGTCCCTGGAGGTGCCCTGCCTGTCCCCTAGGTGTCCCTGGGGGTGTCCTGCCTTGCCCTAGGTGTCCCTGGGGGTGCCCTGGCTGTCCCTGGGGTGCCCTGGCTGACCCCAAGGTGTCCCTTGGGGTGCCCAGAGTGTCCCTAGGAGGTGCCTGGCTGTCCCCTAGGGGTCTCTGGGGGTGCCCTGGCTGTCCCGTCAGTGTCCCTGGGGGTGCCCTGCCTGTCCCTTAGGTGTCCCTGGGTCTGCCCTGGCTGTCCCTAGGGTGCCCTGGCTGTGCCCTCGGTGTCTCTGGGGGTGCCCTGGCTGTCCCTAGGGTGCCATGGCAGTCCCTAGGGTGCCCTGGCTGTCCCCTCAGTGTCCCTGGGGGTGCCCTGGGTGTCCCTGGGTAGCCCTGGCTGTCCCCTAGGTGTCCCTGGGGGGGCCCTGGCTGTCCCCTAGGTGTCCCTGGGGGGGCCCTGGGTGTCCCTGGGGTGCCCGGGAGGTCCCCTACGTGTCCCTGGGGTACCCTGGGTGTCCCTGGGCTGCCCTGGGCTGCCCTGGCTGTCCCTAGGTTGCCCTGGCTGTGCCCTAGGTGTCCCTGGGGTGCCATGGCTGTCCCCTCGGTGTCCCTGGGGGTGCCCTGGCTCTCCCCTAGGGGTCACTGAGGGTGCCCTGGGTGTCCCTGGCGTGCCCTGGCTGTCTCCTAGGTGTCCCTGGGGGTGCCCTGGCTGTCCCCTAGGCGTCCCTGGGGGTACCCTGGCTGTCCCCTAGGTGTCCCTGGGGGGGCCCTGGCTGTCCCCTAGGCGTCCCTGGGGGTGCCCTGGCTGTCCCTTGGGTGCCCTGGCTGTCCCCTAGGTGTCCCTGGGGGTGCCCTGGCTGTCCCCTAGATGTCTCTGCAGGTCGCCTAGGTGTCCCTGGGGGTGCCCTCGCTGTCCCTGGGGTGCCCTGGCTGTCCCCTAGGTGTCCCTGGTGGTGCCCTGGTGTCCCTCGGGGTGCCCTGGCTGTCCCCTAGGTGTCCCTGGGGGTGCCGTTGTTGTGCCTGGGGTGCTCTGTCTGTCCTCTAGGTGTCCCTGGGGTTGCCCTGGGTGTCCCTGGGGTGCTCTGGATGTCCCCTTGGTGTCCCTGGGGGTGCCCTGGCTGTCCCCTTGGTGTCCGTAGGGTGCCCTGTCTGTGCCCTTGGTGTCCCTTGGGGTGCCCTGGCTGTCCCCTTGGTGTCCCTAGGGTGCCCTGTCTGTGACCTTGGTGTGCCTGGGGTTCCCTGGCTGTCCCTAGGGTGCCCTGGCTGTGCCCTTGGTGTCCCTGGGGGTGCCCTGGCTGTCCCTAGGGTGCCCTGGCTGTCCCCTAGGTGTCCCTGGGGGTGCCATGGCTGTCCCCTCGTTGTCCCTGGGGGTAGCCTGCGTGTCCCCTAGGTGTCCTTGGGGGTGCCCTGGCTGTCCCCTACGTGTCCCTGGGGTGCCCTGGCTGTCCCCTAGGTGTCCCTGAGGGGTGCCCTGGGTGTCCCTGGGGGTGCCCAGGCTGTCCCCTAGGTGTCCCTGTGAGTGCCCTGGCTGTCCTTGCGGTGCTCTGGCTGTCCCCTTGGTGTCCCTGGGGGTGCCCTGGGTGTCCCTGGGGTGCCCTGGGGGTTCCCTGCCTGTCCTCTTGGTGTCCCTGGGGGTGCCCTGTGTGTCCCTGGGGGTGCCCTGGCTGTCCCCTAGGTGTCCCTGGGGGTTCCCTGCCTGTCCTCTAGGTGTCCCTGGGGGTTCCCTGGGTGTCCCTGGAGTGCCCTGGCTGTCACCTAAATGTCCCTGGGGGTGCCCTGGGTGTCCCTGGAGTGCCCTAGGTGTCCCCTAAATGTCCCTGGGGGTGCCCTGGCTGTCCCCTAGGTGTCCCTTGGGGTGTCCTGCCTTCCCCTAGGTGTCCCTGGGGGTGCCCTGGCTTTCCCCTCGGTGTCCCTGGGGGTGCCCTGTCTGTCCCCTTGGTGTCCCAGGGGGTGCCCTGGGTGTCCCTGGCGTACCCTGGCTGTCCCCTAGGTGTCCCTGGGGGTGCCCTGGCTGTCCCCTTGGTGTCCCTGGGGTGCCCTGGCTGTCCCCTTGGTGTCCCTGGGAGAGCCCTGGGTGTCCCTGGGGTGCCTTGGGGGGGCCCTGCCTGTCCCCGAGGTGTCCCTGGGGGTGCCATGCCTGTCCCCTCGGTGTCCCTGGGGGTGCCCTGGCTCTCCCCTAGGTGTCCCTGAGGGTGCCCTGGCTGTCCCTGGCGTGCCCTGGCTGTCCCCTAGGTGTCCCTGGGGGTGCCCCTGGCTGTCTCTGGGGTGCCCTGGCTGTCCCCTAGATGTCTCTGCAGGTCGCCTAGGTGTCCCTGGGGGTGCCCTCGCTGTCCCTGGGGTGCCCTGGCTGTCCCCTAGGTGTCCCTGGTGGTGCCCTGGTGTCCCTCGGGGTGCCCTGGCTGTCCCCTAGGTGTCCCTGGGGGTGCCGTTGTTGTGCCTGGGGTGCTCTGTCTGTCCTCTAGGTGTCCCTGGGGTTGCCCTGGGTGTCCCTGGGGTGCTCTGGATGTCCCCTTGGTGTCCCTGGGGGTGCCCTGGCTGTCCCCTCGGTGTCCCTGGGGGTGCCCTGCCTGTCCCCTAGGTGTACCTGGGGGTGCCCTGGCTGTCCCCTTGGTGTCCCTAGGGTGCCCTGTCTGTGACCTTGGTGTGCCTGGGGTTCCCTGGCTGTCCCTAGGGTGCCCTGGCTGTGCCCTTGGTGTCCCTGGGGGTGCCCTGGCTGTCCCTAGGGTGCCCTGGCTATCCCCTAGGTGTCCCTGGGGGTGCCATGGCTGTCCCCTCGTTGTCCCTGGGGGTACCCTGCGTGTCCCCTAGGTGTCCTTGGGGGTGCCCTGGCTGTCCCGTACGTGTCCCTGGGGTGCCCTGGCTGTCCCCTAGGTGTCCCTGAGGGGTGCCCTGGGTGTCCCTGGGGGTGCCCAGGCTGTCCCCTAGGTGTCCCTGTGAGTGCCCTGGCTGTCCTTGCGGTGCTCTGGCTGTCCCCTTGGTGTCCCTGGGTGTGCCCTGGGTGTCCCTGGGGTGCCCTGGGGGTTCCCTGCCTGTCCTCTTGGTGTCCCTGGGGGTGCCCTGGGTGTCCCTGGGGGTGCCCTGGCTGTCCCCTAGGTGTCCCTGGGGGTTCCCTGCCTGTCCTCTAGGTGTCCCTTGGGGTTCCCTGGGTGTCCCTGGAGTGCCCTGGCTGTCACCTAAATGTCCCTGGGGGTGCCCTGGGTGTCCCTGGAGTGCCCTAGGTGTCCCCTAAATGTCCCTGGGCGTGCCCTGGCTGTCCCCTAGGTGTCCCTTGGGGTGTCCTGCCTTCCCCTAGGTGTCCCTGGGGGTGCCCTGGCTTTCCCCTCGGTGTCCCTGGGGGTGCCCTGTCTGTCCCCTTGGTGTCCCAGGGGGTGCCCTGGGTGTCCCTGGCGTACCCTGGCTGTCCCCTAGGTGTCCCTGGGGGTGCCCTGGCTGTCCCCTTGGTGTCCCTGGGGTGCCCTGGCTGTCCCCTTGGTGTCCCTGGGAGAGCCCTGGGTGTCCCTGGGGTGCCTTGGGGGTGCCCTGCCTGTCCCCTAGGTGTCCCTGGGGGTGCCATGCCTGTCCCCTAGGTGTCCCTGGGTGTGCCCTGGCTGTCCCTAGGGTGCCCTGGCTGTCCCCTAGGTGTCCCTGGGGGTGACCTGCCTGTCCCCTAGGTGTCCCCTGGGGGTGCCCTGGCTGTCCCCAGGGTGCCCTGGCTGTGTCCTCAGTGTCTCTGGGGGTGCCGTGGCTGTCCCCTCGGTGTCCCTGGGGGTGCCCTGGCTGTCCCTAGTGTGCCGTGGCTGTCCCCTAGGTGTCCCTGGGGGTGCCCTGGGTGTGCCTGGGGTGCCCTGGCTGTCCCCTAGGTGTCCCTGGGGGTGACCTGGGTGTCCCTGGGGATGCCCTGGCTGTCCCCTAGGTGTCCTTGCCTGGCTCGTATCCTCGACTCCGCCTCCGGCGCCATGGTGACTCCCCTCCCAGTCTGGACCATTGTGGCCTCACCCCCTCCCCTGGGGCCATCCGACCCATCCCAGTATAGACCAGTAAGGCACCGAGTGGCCACCATGGACCCCCACACGCCTGCCAGTTCATCCCAGTTCATCCCAGTCCACTCTTTGTCCATCCCAGGTTTCTCTGGTCACCCTCCCAGTGCTCTCAGTCCATCCCAGTCCCGCAGGTGTTGGTGCTTGGGGCTTGATGAGCTGGTGCCTGTCCGCAACTGTGGAGCGGCTCAAACGGGACCTCAGGGTGAGGGGGGCGCGGATTTGGGGGGATCCTGGGGGTCCTGAGTTGTCGTGGAGGGGGTTTTTGGGTTGTGGGGGGTCCAGGGGGCGTCCTGGGGGCTGCTTTGGGTGCTTTGGGGGGTATTCGGGAGGTTTGGGCGGCCCATTTGAGGCATCAAAGAACCTGAGGAGGGTTTTGATAGCTCCTGGAGGTGGAGGCGGCCGTGGGGGTGAGCTGGCTGTCCCAGGGGGTTCCTGGCTGTCCCTCGATGTCCCTGGGGTGCCCTGGCTGTCACTTAGGTGTCCCTCGGGGTGCCCTGGCTGTCCCTAGGGTGCCCTGGCTGTCCCCTAGGTGTCCCTGGAGGTGCCCTGCCTGTCCCCTAGGTGTCCCTGGGGGTGTCCTGCCTTGCCCTAGGTGTCCCTGGGGGTGCCCTGGCTGTCCCCTCCGTGTCCCTCGGGGTGCCCTGGGTGTCCCTGGGGTGCCCTGGCTGACCCCAAGGTGTCCCTTGGGGTGCCCAGAGTGTCCCTAGGAGGTCCCTGGCTGTCCTCTAGGGGTCTCTGGGGGTGCCCTGGCTGTCCCGTCAATGTCCCTGGGGGTGCCCTGCCTGTCCCTTAGGTGTCCCTGGGTGTGCCCTGGCTGTCCCTAGGGTGCCCTGGCTGTGCCCTCGGTGTCTCTGGGGGTGCCCTGGCTGTCCCTAGGGTGCCATGGCTGTCCCTAGGGTGCCCTGGCTGTCCCCTCGGTGTCCCTGGGGGTGCCCTGGGTGTCCCTGGGTAGCCCTGGCTGTCCACTAGGTGTCCCTGGGGGGGCCCTGGCTGTCCCCTAGGTGTCCCTGGGGGGGCCCTGGGTGTCCCTGGGGTGCCCGGGAGGTCCCCTACGTGTCACTGGGGTACCCTGGCTGTCCCTGGGCTGCTCTGGGGTGCCCTGCCTGTCCCCTAGGTGTCCCTGGGCTGCCCTGGCTGTCCTTGGGGTGCCCTGGCTGTCCCCTAGGTGGCCCTGGGGGTGCCCTGGGTGTCCCTGGGGGTGCCCTGGACGTCCCCAAAGTGTCCCTGTGGGTGCCCAGAGTGTCCCTGGGAGTGCCCTGGCTGTCCCCTAGGGGTCTCTGGGCGTGCCCTGGCTGTCCCGTCAGTGTCCCTGGGAATGCCCTGCCTGTCCCCTAGGTGTCTCTGGGGGTGCCCTGGCTGTCCCTAGGGTGCCATGGCTGTCCCTAGGGTGCCCTGGCTGTCCCCTCGGTGTCCCTGGGGGTGCCCTGGGTGTCCCTGGGTAGCCCTGGCTGTCCACTAGGTGTCCCTGGGGGGGCCCTGGCTGTCCCCTAGGTGTCCCTGGGGGGGCCCTGGGTGTCCCTGGGGTGCCCGGGAGGTCCCCTACGTGTCCCTGGGGTACCCTGGCTGTCCCTGGGCTGCTCTGGGGTGCCCTGCCTGTCCCCTAGGTGTCCCTGGGCTGCCCTGGCTGTCCTTGGGGTGCCCTGGCTGTCCTTGGAGACCCAGAGGGTGCCCTGGCTGTCCCGTAGGTGTCCCTGGGGTGCCATGGCTGTCCCCTCAGTGTCCCTGGGGGTGCCCTGGCTCTCCCCTAGGGGTCCCTGAGGGTGCCCTGGGTGTCCCTGGCGTGCCCTGGCTGTCCCCTAAGGGTCCCTGGGGGTGCCCTGGCTGTGCCCTAGGTGTCCCTGGGGGGGCCCTGGCTGTCCCCTAGGCGTCCCTGGGGGTGCTCTGGCTGTCCCTGGGGTGCCCTGGCTGTCCCCTAGGTGTCCCTGGGGGTGCCCTGGCTGTCCCTGGGGTGCCCTGGCTGTCCCCTAGATGTCCCTGGAGGTCGCCTAGGTGTCCCTGGGGGTGCCCTCGCTGTCCCTGGGGTGCCCTGACTGTCCCCTAGGTGTCCCTGGTGGTGCCCTGGTGTCCCTCGGGGTGCCCTGGCTGTCCCCTAGGTGTCCCTGGGGGTGCCGTTGGTGTGCCTGGGGTGATCTGTCTGTCCTCTAGGTGTCCCTGGGGTTGCCCTGGGTGTCCCTGGGGTGCTCTGGATGTCCCCTTGGTGTCCCTGCGGGTGCCCTGGCTGTCCCGTAGGTGTCCCTGGGGGTGCCCTGGCTGTCCCCTAGGTGTCCCTGGGGTTGCCCTGCCTGTCTTCTAGGTGTCCCTGGGGTTGCCCTGGCTGTCTTCTAGGTGTCCCTGGGGGTGCCCTGGCTGTCCCCTAGGTGTCCCTGGGGGTGCCCTGGCTGTCCCTAGGGTGCACTGGCTGTGCCTTCGGTGTCTCTGGGGGTGCCCTAGGTGTCCCTAGGGGTGACATCGGTGTCCCTGGGGTGCCCTGGCTGTCCCCTAGGGGTCTCTGGGCGTGCCCTGGCTGTCCCGTCAGTGTCCCTGGGAATGCCCTGCCTGTCCCCTAGGTGTCCCTGGGGGTGCCCTGGCTGTCCCATAGGTGTCCCTGGGGGTGCCCTGGCTGTCCTCTAGGTGTCCCTGGGGGTGCCCTGCCTCTCCCCTAGGTGTCCCTGGGGGTGCCCTGGCTGTCCCCTAGGTGTCCCTGGGGGTGCCCTGGGTGTCCCTGGGGGTGCCCTGGCTGTCCCCTAGGTGTCCCTGGGGGGGCCCTGGCTGTCCCCTAGGTGTCCCTGGGGGTGCCCTGGCTGTCCCCTACGTGTCCGTGGAGCTGCCCTGGGTGTCCCTGGGGTGCCCTGGGGGTGCCCTGGCTGACCCTGCAGTGCCCTGGCTGTCCCCTAGGTGTCCCTGGGGGGTCCCCTGGCTGTCCCCTAGGTGTCCCTGGGGGTTCCCTGGCTGTCCCTAGGGTGCCCTGGGGGTGCCCTGGCTGTCCCTGGAGTGCCCTGGCTGTCCCCTCGGTGTCCCTGGGGGTGCCCTGACTGTCCTTGGGGTGCCCAGGGGGTGCCCTGGCTGTCCCCAAGGTGTCCCTCGGGTTGCCTTCCCTGTCACCTAGGTGTCCCTGGGGTGCCCTGGCTGTCCCCTTGGTTTCCCTGGGGGTGCCCAGGGTGTCCCTTGGAGTGCCGTGGCTGTCCCCTGGGTGTTCCTGGGGGTGCCCTGGGTGTCCCTGGGGTGCCCTGGCTGTCCCCTTGGTGTCCCTGGGGGTGGCCTGGCTGTCCCCTTCCTGTCTTGGGGGTGCCCTGGCTGTCCCTAGGGTGCCCTGGCTGTCCCCTAGGTGTCCCTGGGGGTGCCCAGGGTGTCTCTGGGGTGCCCTGGCTGTCCCCTACGTGTCCCTGGGGGGCCCAGTGTGTCCCTGGGGTTCCTTGGCTGTCCCCTAGGTGTCCCTGGGGGTGCCCTGGCTGTCCCCTAGGTGTCCCTGGGGGTGCCCTGGCTGTCCTGGGGGTGCTCTGGCTGTCCCCTTGGTGTCCCTGGGGGTGCCCTGACTGTCCTTAGGGTGCTCTGGCTGTCCCCTAGCTGTCCCTGGGTGTGCCCTGGGTGTCCCTGGGGTGCCCTGGGGGCGCCCTGCCTATCCTCTAGTTGTCCCTGGGGGTGCCCTGGCTGTCCCGTCAGTGTCCCTGGGGGTTCCCTGCCTGTCCCCTAGGTGTCCCTGGGCGTGCCCTGGGTGTCCCTGGAGTGCCCTGGCTGTCCCCTAAATGTCCCTGGGCGTGCCCTGCCTGTCCCCTAGATGTCCCTGGGGGTGCCCTGGGTGTCCCTGTGGGGGCCCTGGCTGTCCCTGGTGTGCCCTGGCTGTCCCCTTGGTGTCCCTGGGGGGGCCCTGGCTGTCCCCTAGGTGTCCCTGGGGGTGCCCTTCCTGTCCTCTAGGTGTCCCTGGGGGTTCCCTGGCTGTCCCTCGGGTTCCCTGGCTGTCCCCTAGGGTTCCCTGGGGGTGGCTAGGGTGTCCCTGGGGGTGCCCTGGCTGTCCCCTAGGTGTCCCTGGGGGTGCCCTGGCTGTCCTTGGGGTGCTCTGGCTGTCCCCTTGGTGTCCCTGGGGGTGCCCTGACTGTCCTTGGGGTGCTCTGGCTGTCCCCTAGGTGTCCCTGGGGGTGCCCTGGCTGTCCCTGGGGTGCCCTGGCTGTCCCCTAGGTGGCCCTGGGGGTGCCCTGGGTGTCCCTGGGGGTGCCCTGGAGGTCCCCTAGGTGTCCTTGGGGGTGCCCTTGCTGTCCCTGGGGTGCCCTGGCTGTCCCCAAGGTGTCCCTGGGGGTGCCCTGCCTGTCCTCTCGGTGTCCCTGGGGGTGCCCTGGCTGTGCTTTTGGTGTCCCTGGGGGTGCCCTGGCTGTCCCTAGGGTGCCCTGGCTGTCTCCTAGGTGTCCCTGGGTTTTCCCTGGGTGTCCCTGGGCGTGCACAGGGTGTCCCTGGGGTTCCCTGGCTGTCCCCTAGGTGTCCCGGGATGGGCCCTGGCTGTCCCCTAGGTGTCCCTGGGGGTGCACAGGGTGTCCCTGGGGTTCCCTGGCTGTCCCCTAGGTGTCTCTGGGGGGCCCTGGTGTCCCTGGGTTGCCCTGGCTGTCCCCTAGGTGTCCTTGCCTCGCTCGTATCCTCGACTCCGCCTCCGGCGCCATGGTGACTCCCCTCCCAGTGTGGACCATTGTGGCCTCACCCCCTCCCCTGGGGCCATCCGACCTACCCAGTATAGACCAGTAAGGCACCGAGTGGCCACCATGGACCCCCACACGCATGCCAGTTCATCCCAGTTCATCCCAGTCCACTCTTTGTCCATCCCAGGTTTCTCTGGTCACCCTCCCAGTGCTCTCAGTCCATCCCAGTCCCGCAGGTGTTGGTGCTTGGGGCTTGATGAGCTGGTGCCTGTCCGCAACGTGGAGCGGCTCAAACGGGACCTCAGGGTGAGGGGGGCGCGGATTTGGGGGGATCCTGGGAGTCCTGAGTTGTCGTGGAGGGGGTTTTTGGGTTGTGGGGGGTCTGGGGGGAGTCCTGGAGGCTGCTTTGGGTGCTTTGGGGGGTATTCGGGAGGCTTGGGCGGCCCATTTGAGGCATCAAAGAACCTGAGGAGGGTTTTGATAGCTCCTGGAGGTGGAGGCGGCTGTGGGGGTGAGCTGGCTGTCCCAGGGGGTTCCTGGCTGTCCCTCGATGTCCCTGGGGTGCCCTGGCTGTCCCCTAGGTGTCCCTGGGGGTGACCTGGGTGTCCCTGGGGATGCCCTGGCTGTCCCCTAGGTGTCCCTGGGTGTCCCTGGGGTGCCGTGGGGGTGCCCTGCCTGTCCTCTAGGTGTCCTTGGGGGTGCCCTGGCTGTCCCCTAGGTTTCCCTGGGGGTGCCCTGGCTGTCCCCTAGGTGTCCCTGGGGGTGCCCTGGGTGTCCCTGGAGTGCCCTGGCTTTCCCCTCGGTTTCCCTGGGGGTGCCCTGCCTGTCCCCTAGGTGTCCCTGGGGGTGCCCTGGCTGTCTTTAGGGTGCCCTGGCTGTCCCCTAGGTGTCCCTGGGTGTGCCCTGCCTGTCCCCTAGGTGTCGTTCGGGGTGCCCTGGGTGTCCCTGGGGGTGCCCTGCCTGTCCCCTAGGTGTCCTTGGGGGTGCCCTGGGTGTCCCCTAGGTGTCCCTGGGTGTGCCCTGCCTGTCCCCTTGGTGTCGTTCGGGGTGCCCTGGGTGTCCCTGGGGTGCCCTGGCTGTCCCCTAGGTGTCCCTGGGTGTGCCCTGCCTGTCCCGTAGGTGTCCCTGGGGGTGCCCTGGGTGTTTTCTTCGCTCCTGGAGGTGGAGGCGGCCGTGGGGGTGAGCTGGCTGTCCCAGGGGGTTCCTGGCTGTCCCTCGATGTCCCTGGGGTGCCCTGGCTGTCACTTAGGTGTCCCTCGGGGTGCCCTGGCTGACCCTGGGGTGCCCTGACTGTCCCTAGGTGTCCCTGGGGGTGCCCTGGGTGTCCCTGGGGTGCCCTGGGGGTACCCTGGCTGTCCCTGGAGGTGCCCTGCCTGTCCGTTAGGTGTCCCTGGGGGTGCCATGGCTGTCCCTAGCGTGCCCTGGCTATCCCCTCGGTGTCCCTGGGGGTGCCCTGGGTGTCCCTGGGGTGCCCTGGCTGTCCCGTCAGTGTCCCTGGGGGTGCCCTGCCTGTCCACTAAATGTCCCTGTGGGTGCCCTGCCTGTCCCCTCGGTGTCCCTGGGCGTGCCCATGGTGTTCCTGGGGTTCCCTGGCTGTCCCCTAGGTGTCCCTGGGGGGGCCCTGGGTGTCCTCTAGGTGTCCCTGGAGGTGCCCTGGCTGTCTTTAGGGTGCCCTGGCTGTCCCTGGAGTGCCCTGGCTGTCCCCTAGGTGTCCCTGGCGGGGCCCTGGCTGTCCCCTAAATGTCCCTGGGGGTGCCCTGCCTGTCCCCTAGGTGTCCCTGGGTGTGCCCTGGCTGTCCTCTAGGTGTCCCTGGGGGTGCCCTGGGTGTCCCTGGGGATGCCCTGGCTGTTCACTAGGTGTCCCTGGGGGTGCCCTGAGTGTCCCTGGGGGGGCCCTGGCTGTCCCCTAGGGGTCTCTGGGGGTGCCCTGCCTTTCTCCTAGGTGTCCCTGGGGGTGCCCTGGCTGTGCCCTCGGTGTCCCTGAGGGTGCCCTGGGTGTCCCTGGGGTGCCATGGCTGTACCCTAGGTGTCCCTGGGGGTGTCCTGCCTTCCGCTAGGTGTCCCTCGGGTGCCCTGGCTTTCCCCTAGGTGTCCCTGGGGGTGCCCTGCGTGTCCCTGGGGTGCCCTGGCTGTCCCCTAGGTGTCCCTGGGGGTGCCCTGGCTGTCCCGTCATTGTCCCTGGGGGTGCCCTGCCTGTCCCCTAGGTGTCGTTGGGGGTGCCCTGGGTGTCCCTGGGGGTGCCCTGCCTGTCCCCTAGGTGTCCCTGGGGGTGCCCTGGGTGTCCCTGGGGCGCCCTGGCTGTCCCCTTCGTGTCCCTGGCGTTGCCCTGGGTGTCCCTGAGGTGCCCTGGCTGTCTTCAAGGTGTCCCTGTGGGTGCCCAGAGTGTCCCTGGGAGTGCCCTGGCCTTCCCCTAGGGGTCTCTGGGGGTGCCCTGGCTGTCCCGTCAGTGTCCCTGGGGGTGCCCTGCCTGTTCCCTAGGTGTCCCTGGGGGTGCCCGGCCTGTCCCCTATGTGTCCCTGGGGGTGCCCTGGGTGTCCCTGGAGTGCCCTGGCTGTCCCCTAAATGTCCCTGGGGTTGCCCTGGCTGTCCCCTAGGTGTCCCTGGGGGTGTCCTGCCTTCCCCTAGGTGTCCCTGGGGGTGCCCTGGCTTTCCCCTCGGTGTCCCTGGGGGTGCCCTGCCTGTCCCCTAGGTGTCCCTGGGGGTGCCCTGGCTGTCTTTAGGGTGCCCTGGCTGTCCCCTAGGTGTCCCTGGGGGTGCCCTGGGTTTCCCTGGAGTGCCCTGGCTGTCCCCTAGTTGTCCCTGGGGGGGCTCTGGGTGTCCCCTAGGTGTCCCTGGAGGTGCCCTGGCTGTCTTTAGGGTGCCCTGGCTGTCCCCTTGGTGTCCCTGGGAGTGCCCTAGGTGTCCCTGGGGGTGCCCTGGCTGTCCCTGGAGTGCCCTGGCTGTCCCCTAGGTGTCCCTGGGGGGGCCCTGGCTGTCCCCTAGGGGTCTCTGGGGTGCCGTGCCTGTCCCCTCTGTCCCTGCGGTGCCCAGGGTGTCCCTGGGGTGCCCTGGCTGTCCCCTAGGTGTCCCTGGGGGTGCCTTGGCTGTCCCGTCAGTGTCCCTGGGGGTGCCCTGCCTGTCCCCTAGGTGTCCCTGGGGGTGCCCTGGGTGTCCCTGGGGGTGCCCTGCCTGTCCCCTAGGTGTCCCTGGGGGTGCCCTGGGTGTCCCTGGGGTGCCCTGCCTGTCCCCTTCGTGTCCCTGGCGGTGCCCTGGGTGTCCCTGAGGTGCCCTGGCTGTCTTCAAGGTGTCCCTGTGGGTGCCCAGAGTGTCCCTGGGAGTGCCCTGGCTGTCCCCTAGGGGTCTCTGGGGGTGCCCTGGCTGTCCCGTCAGTGTCTCTGGGGGTGCCCTGCCTGTCCCCTAGGTGTCCCTGGGGGTGCCCGGCCTGTCCCTAGGTGTCCCTGGGGGTGCCCTGGGTGTCCCTGGAGTGCCCTGGCTGTCCCCTAAATGTCCCTGGGGGTGCCCTGGTTGTCCCCTAGGTGTCCCTGGGGGTGTCCTGCCTTCCCCTAGGTGTCCCTGGGGGTGCCCTGGCTTTCCCCTCGGTTTCCCTGGGGGTGCCCTGCCTGTCCCCTAGGTGTCCCTGGGGGTGCCCTGGCTGTCTTTAGGGTGCCCTGGCTGTCCCCTAGGTGTCCCTGGGGGTGCCCTGGGTTTCCCTGGAGTGCCCTGGCTGTCCCCTAGTTGTCCCTGGGGGGGCCCTGGCTGTCCCCTAGGTGTCCCTGGGGGTGCCCTGCCTGTCCCTTAGGTGTCCCTGGGGATGCCCTGGCTGTCCTCTAGGTGTCCCTGGGGGTGCCCTGGGTGTCCCTGCGGATGCCCTGGCTGTCCCCTAGGTGTCCCTGGGGGTGCGCTGAGTGTCCCTAGGGTGCCCTGGCTGTGCCCTAGGTGTCCCTGTAGGTGCCCTGGCTGTCCCCTAGGTGTCCCTGGGGGTCCCCTTGGTGTCCCTGGGGGTGCCCTGGCTGTCCCCTAGGTGGCCCTGGGGGTGCCCTGGCTGTCCCTGGAGTGCCCTGGCTGTCCCCTAGGTGTCCCTGGGGGGGCCCTGGCTGTCCCCTAGGTGTCCCTGGGGCTGCCCAGGGTGTCCCTGGGGTTCCCTGGCTGTCCCCTAGGAGTCCCTGAGGGGGCCCTGGGTGTCCCTGGGTGTGCACAGGGTGTCAGTGGGGTTCCCTGGCTGTCCTGTACGTGTCCCTGGGGTTCCCTGGAGGTCCCCTAGGTGTCCCTGGGGGTGCCCTCGCTGTCCCTGGGGTGCCCTCGCTGTCACCTAGGTTTCCCTGGTGGTCCCCTTGGTGTCCCTGGGGGTGCCCAGGGTGTCCCTTAGGTGTCCCTAGGGTGCCCTGGCTGTGCCCTAGGTGTCCCTGGGGTGCCCTGTCTGTCACGTCAGTGTCCCTGGGGGTGCCCTGGCTGTCCCGTAGGTGTCCCTAGGGGTGCCCTGGGTGTCCCTGGGGTACCCTGGCTGTCCCCTAGGTGTCCCTGGGGGTGCCCTGGCTGTCCCCTTGGTGTCCCTGGGGTGCCCTGGCTGTCCCCTAGGTGTCCCTGGGGGTGCCCTGGCTGTCCCGTAGGTGTCCCTAGGGGTGCCCTGGGTGTCCCTGGGGTACCCTGGCTGTCCCCTAGCTGTCCCTGGGGGTGCCCTGGCTGTCCCTGGGGTGCCATGGCTGTCCTCTACGTGTCCCTGGGGGTGACCTGGGTGTCCCTGGGGTGCCCTGGGGGTTCCCTGCGTGTCCCCTAGGTGTCCTTGGGGGTGCCCTGGCTGTCCCTAGGGTGGCATTGCTGTTCCCTCGGTGTCCCTGGGGGTGCCCTGGCTGTCCCTAGGGTGCCCTGGCTGTCTCCTAGGTGTCCCTGGGGGTGCCCTGGGTGTGCCTGGGGTGCCCTGGCTGTCCCCTAGGTGTCCCTGGGGGTGCCCTGGCTGTCCCCTAAGTGTCCCTGGGGGTGCCCTGAGTGTCCTTGGGGTGCCCTGGCTGTCCCCTAGGTGTCCCTGGGGGGGCCCTGGCTGTCCCCTAGGTGTCCCTGGTGGTGCCCTGGGTGTCCTTGGTGTGCTCTGGAGGTCCCCTAGGTGTCCCTGGGGGTGCCCTGGCTGTCCCTGGGGTACCCTGGCTGTCCCCAAGTTGTCCCTGGCGGTGCCCTGCATGTCCTCTCGGTGTCTCTGGGGGTGCCCTGGCTGTCCCTGGGGGTGCACAGGGTGTCCCTGGGGTTCCCTGGCTGTCCCCTAGCTGTCCCTGAGGGGGCCCTGGCTGTCCCCTAGGTGTCCCTGGGGGTGTCCTGGCTGTCCCCTACGTGTCCCTGGAGCTGCCCTGGGTGTCCCTGGGGTGCCCTGGGGGTGCCCTTGCTGAACCTGGACTGCCCTGGCTGTCCCCTAGGTGTCCCTGGGGGGTCCCCTGGCTGTCCCCTAGGTGTCCCTGGGGGTGCCCTGGCTGTCCCTAGGCTGCCCTGGGGGTGCCCTGGCTGTCCCTGGAGTGCCCTGGCTATCCCCTCGGTGTCCCTGGGGGTGCCCTGAGTGTCCTTGGGGTGCCCAGGGGGTGCCCTGGCTGTCCCCAAGGTGTCCCTGGGGTTGCCTTCCCTGTCATCTAGGTGTCCCTGGGGTGCCCTGGCTGTCTCCTAGGTGTCCCTGGGGGTGCCCTGGGTGTGCCTGGGGTGCCCTGGCTGTTCCCTAGGTGTCCCTGGGGGTGCCCTGGCTGTCCCCTAAGTGTCCCTGGGGGTGCCCTGAGTGTCCTTGGGGTGCCCTGGCTGTCCCCTAGGTGTCCCTTGGGGTGCCCTGCCTGTCCCCTAGGTGTCCCTGGGGGTGCCCTGGGTGTCCCTGGGGTTCCCTGGCTGACCCGTACGTGTCCCTGGGGTTCCCTGAAGGTCCCCAAGGTGTCCCTGGGGGTGCCCAGGGTGTCCCTGGGGGTGCCCTTGCTGTCCCGTAGGTGTCCCTGGGGGTGCCCTGGGTGTCCCTGGGGTACCCTGGCTGTCCCCTAGGTGTCCCTGGGGGTGCCCTGGCTTTCCCTTTGGCGTCCCTGGTGTGCCCTGGCTGTCCCCTAGGTGTCCTTGGGGGTGCCCTGGCTGTCCCTAGGGTGGCATGGCTGTGCCCTCGGTGTCCCTGGGGGTGCCCTGGCTGTCCCTAGGGTGCCCTGGCTGTCCCCTAGGTGTCCCTGGGGGTGCCCTGGGTGTGCCTGGGGTGCCCTGGCTGTCCCCTAGGTGTCCCTAGGGGTTCCCTGGCTGTCCCCTAAGTGTCCCTGGGGGTGCCCTGGGTGTCCCTGGGGTGCCCTGGCTGTCCCCTAGGTGTCCCTGGGGGGGCCCTGACTGTCCCCTAGGTGTCCCTGGGGGTGCCCTGGGTGTCCCTGGGTGTGCTCTGGAGGTCCCCTAGGTGTCCCTGGGGGTGCCCTGGCTGTCCCTGGGGTGCCCTGGCTGTCCCCAAGTTGTCCCTGGCGGTGCCCTGCCTGTCCTCTCGGTGTCCCTGGGGGTGCCCTGGCTGTCCCTGGGGGTGCACAGGGTGTCCCTGGGGTTCCCTGGCTGTCCCCTAGGTGTCCCTGGGGGGGCCCTGGCTGTCCCCTAGGTGTCCCTGGGGGTGCTCTGGCTGTCCCCTACGTGTCCCTGGAGCTGCCCTGAGTGTCCCTGGGGTGCCCTGGGGGTGCCCTGGCTGACCCTGGAGTGCCCTGGCTGTCCCCTAGGTGTCCCTGGGGGGTCCCCTGGCTGTCCCCTAGGTGTCCCTGGGGGTGCCCTGGCTGTCCCTAGGGTGCCCTGGGGGTGCCCTGGCTGTCCCTGGAGTGCCCTGGCTGTCCCCTCGGTGTCCCTGGGAATGCCCTGACTGTCCTTGGGGTGCCCAGGGGGCGCCCTGGCTGTCCCCAAGGTGTCCCTGGGGTTGCCTTCCCTGTCACCTAGGGGTCCCTGGAGTGCCCTGGCTGTCCCCTCGGTGTCCCTGGAGGTGCCCAGGGTGTCCCTGGGAGTGCCGTGGCTGTCCCCTAGGTGTTCCTGGGGGTGCCCTGGGTGTCCCTGGGGTGCCCTGGCTGTCCCCTTGGTGTCCCTGGGGGTGCCCTGGCTGTCCCCTTCGTGTCTTGGGGGTGCCCTGGCTGTCCCTAGGGTGCCCTGGCTGTCCCCTAGGTGTCCCTGGGGGTGCCCAGGGTGTCTCTGGGGTGCCTTGGCTGTCCCCTACCTGTCCCTGGGGGGCCCAGTGTGTCCCTGGGGGTGCCTTGGCTGTCCCCTAGGTGTCCCTGGGGGTGCTCTGGCTGTCCCCTAGGTGTCCCTGGGGGTGCCCTGGCTGTCCTTGGGCTGCTCTGGCTGTCCCCTTGGTGTGTCTGGGGGTGCCCTGACTGTCCTTGGGGTGCTCTGGCTGTCCCCTAGCTGTCCCTGGGGGTGCCCTGGCTGTCCCTGGGGTGCCATGGCTGTCCTCTACGTGTCCCTGGGGGTGCCCTGGGTGTCCCTGGGGTGCCCTGGGGGCGCCCTGCCTATCCTCTAGTTGTCCCTGGGGGTGCCCTGGCTGTCCCCTCGGTGTCCCTGGGGGTGCCCTGGCTGTCCCCTACGTGTCCCTGGAGCTGCCCTGAGTGTCCCTGGGGTGCCCTGGGGGTGCCCTGGCTGACCCTGGAGTGCCCTGGCTGTCCCCTAGGTGTCCCTGGGGGGTCCCCTGGCTGTCCCCTAGGTGTCCCTGGGGGTGCCCTGGCTGTCCCTAGGGTGCCCTGGGGGTGCCCTGGCTGTCCCTGGAGTGCCCTGGCTGTCCCCTCGGTGTCCCTGGGGGTGCCCTGACTGTCCTTGGGGTGCCCAGGGGGCGCCCTGGCTGTTTCCAAGGTGTCCCTGGGGTTGCCTTCCCTGTCACCTAGGGGTCCCTGGAGTGCCCTGGCTGTCCCCTCGGTGTCCCTGGAGGTGCCCAGGGTGTCCCTGGGAGTGCCGTGGCTGTCCCCTAGGTGTTCCTGGGGGTGCCCTGGGTGTCCCTGGGGTGCCCTGGCTGTCCCCTTGGTGTCCCTGGGGGTGCCCTGGCTGTCCCCTTCGTGTCTTGGGGGTGCCCTGGCTGTCCCTAGGGTGCCCTGGCTGTCCCCTAGGTGTCCCTGGGGGTGCCCAGGGTGTCTCTGGGGTGCCTTGGCTGTCCCCTACGTGTCCCTGGGGGGCCCAGTGTGTCCCTGGGGGTGCCTTGGCTGTCCCCTAGGTGTCCCTGGGGGTGCTCTGGCTGTCCCCTAGGTGTCCCTGGGGGTGCCCTGGCTGTCCTTGGGGTGCTCTGGCTGTCCCCTTGGTGTGTCTGGGGGTGCCCTGACTGTCCTTGGGGTGCTCTGGCTGTCCCCTAGCTGTCCCTGGGGATGCCCTGGCTGTCCCTGGGGTGCCATGGCTGTCCTCTACGTGTCCCTGGGGGTGCCCTGGGTGTCCCTGGGGTGCCCTGGGGGCGCCCTGCCTATCCTCTAGTTGTCCCTGGGGGTGCCCTGGCTGTCCCCTCGGTGTCCCTGGGGGTGCCCTGCCTGTCCCCTAGGTGTCCCTGGGGGTGCCCTGGGTGTCCCTGGGGTTCCCTTGCTGTCCCGTACGTGTCCCTGGGGTTCCCTGAAGGTCCTCTAGGTGTCCCTGGGGGTGCCCAGGGTGTCCCTGGAGGTGCCCTTTCTGTCCCGTAGGTGTCCCTAGGGGTGCCCTGGGTGTCCCTGGGGTACCCTGGCTGTCCCCTAGGTGTCCCTGGGGGTGACCTGGCTGTCCCCTTGGTGTCCCTGGGGTGCCCTGGCTGTCCCCTAGGTGTCCCTGGGGGTGCCCTGGCTGTCCTTGGGGTGCTCGGGCTGTCCCCTTGGTGTCCCTGGGGGTGCCCTGGCTGTCCCCTAGCTGTCCCTGGGGGTGCCCTGGCTGTCCCTGGGGTGCCATGGCTGTCCTCTACGTGTCCCTGGGGGTGCCCTGGGTGTCCCTGGGGTGCCCTGGGGGTGCCCTGCCTGTCCTCTAGGTGTCCCTGGGGGTGCCCTGGCTGTCCCCTAGGTGTCCCTCGGGGTGCCCTGGCTGTCCCCTAGGCGGCCCTTGGGGTGCCCTGGGTGTCCCTGGGGTGCCCTGGCTATCCCCTAGGTGTCCCTTGGGGTGCCCTTGGTGTCCCTGGGGGTGCCCTGGGTGTCCCTGGGGATGCCCTGGCTGTTCCGTAGGTGTCCCTGGGGGTTCCCTGCGTGTCCCCTAGGTGTCCTTGGGGGTGCCCTGGCTGTCCCTAGGGTGGCATGGCTGTTCCCTCGGTGTCCCTGGGGGTGCCCTGGCTGTCCCTAGGGTGCCCTGGCTGTCTCCTAGGTGTCCCTGGGGGTGCCCTGAGTGTGCCTGGGGTGCCCTGGCTGTCCCCTAGGTGTCCCTGGGGGTGCCCTGGCTGTCCCCTAAGTGTCCCTGGGGGTGCCCTGAGTGTCCTTGGGGTGCCCTGGCTGTCCCCTAGGTGTCCCTGGGGGTTCCCTGGCTGTCCCTAGGGTGCCCTGGGGGTGCCCTGGCTGTCCCTGGAGTGCCCTGGCTGTCCCCTCGGTGTCCCTGGGGGTGCCCTGAGTGTCCTTGGGGTGCCCAGGGGGTGCCCTGGCTGTCCCCAAGGTGTCCCTGGGGTTGCCTTCCCTGTCATCTAGGTGTCCCTGGGGTGCCCTGGCTGTCTCCTAGGTGTCCCTGGGGGTACCCCGGGTGTGCCTGGGGTGCCCTGGCTGTTCCCTAGGTGTCCCTGGGGGTGCCCTGGCTGTCCCCTAAGTGTCCCTGGGGGTGCCCTGAGTGTCCTTGAGGGGGCCCTGGCTGTCCCCTAGGTGTCCCTGGGGGTGCCCTGCCTGTCCCCTAGGTGTCCCTGGGGGTGCCCTGGGTGTCCCTGGGGTTCCCTGGCTGACCCGTACGTGTCCCTGGGGTTCCCTGAAGGTCCCCTAGGTGTCCCTGGGGGTGCCCAGGGTGTCCCTGGGGGTGCCCTTGCTGTCCCGTAGGTGTCCCTGGGGGTGCCCTGGGTGTCCCTGGGGTACCCTGGCTGTCCCCTAGGTGTCCCTGGGGGTGCCCTGGCTTTCCCTTTGGCGTCCCTGGGGTGCCCTGGCTGTCCCCTAGGTGTCCCTGGCGGTGCCCTGGCTGTTCTTGGGTTGGCCTGGCTGTGCCCTTGGTGTCCCTGAGGGTGCCCTGGCTGTCCCTAGGGTGCCCTGGCTGTGCCCTAGGTGTCCCTGTAGTGCCCTGGCTGTCCTCTAGGTGTCCCTGGCGTGCCCTGGCTGTCTCCGAGGTGTCCCTGTGGGTGCCCTCCCTGTCCCCCGGGATGCCCTGGCTGTCCCCTAGGTGTCCCTGGGGGTGCTCTGGGTGTCCCTGTGGTCCCCTGGCTGTTCCCTAGGTGTCCCTGTAGGTGCCCTGGCTGTCCCCTAGGTGTCCCTAGGGGTGCCCTGGATGTCCCTGAGGTGCCCTGGCTGTCTTCAAGGTGTCCCTGTGGGTGCCCAGAGTGTCCCTGGGAGTGCCCTGGCTGTCCCCTAGGGGTCTCTGGGGGTGCCCTGGCTGTCCCGTCAGTGTCCCTGGGGCTGCCCTGCCTGTCCCCTAGGTGTCCCTGGGGGTGCTCGGCCTGTCCCCTAGGTGTCCCTGGGGGTGCTCTGGCTGTCCCTCGGGTGCCCTGGCTGTCCCCTAGGTGTCCCTGGGGGTGCCCTGGCTGTCTCTGGAGTGCCCTGGCTGTCCCCTAGGTGTCCCTGGGGGTGCCCTGGCTGTCCCCTAGGTGTCCCTGAGGTTGCGCTGGCTGTCTTCTAGGTGTCCCTGGGGGTGCCCTGGCTGTCTCCTAGGTGTCCCTGGGGGTGCCCTGGCTGTCCCTAGGGTGCCCTGACTGTGCCTTCGGTGTCTCTGGGGGTGCCCAAGGTGACCCTGGGGGTGACCTCGGTGTCCCTGGGGGTGCCCTGGCTGTCCCCTAGGTGTCCCTGGGGGAGCCCTGGGTGTCCCTGGGGGGGCCCTGTCTGTCCCCTAGGTGTCCCTGTGGGTGCCCAGATTGTCCCTGGGAGTGCCCTGGCTGTCCCCTAGGGGTCTCTGAGGGTGCCTTGGCTGTCCCGTCAGTGTCCCTGGGAATGCCCTGCCTGTCCCCTAGGTGTCCCTGGGGGTCCCCTTGGTGTCCCTGGGGGTGCCCTCGCTGTCCCCTAGGCGTCACTGGGGGTGCCCTGGCTGTCCTCTAGGTGTCACTGTGGGTGCCCTGGCTGTCCCTGGGGTGCTCTGGATGTCCCCTTGGTGTCCCTGGAGGTGCCCTGGCTGTCCCTGGCGTGCCCTGGCTGTGCCCTAGGGGTCCCTGGGGGTGCCCTGGCTGTCACCTAGGTGTCCCTTGGGGTGCCCTGGGTGTCCCTGGGGGTGCCCTGCCTGTCCCCTAGGTGTCCCTGGGGGTTCCCTGCCTGTCCCCTAGGTGTCCCTGGGAGTGCCCTGGGTGTCCCTGCAGTGCCCTGGCTGTCCCCTAAATGTCCCTGGGGGTGCCCTGGCTGTCCCCTAGGTGTCACTGAGGGTGTCCTGCCTTCCCCTAGGCGTCCCTGGGGGTGCCCTGGCTTTCCCCTCGGTGTCCCTGGGGGTGCCCTGCCTGTCCCCTAGATGTCCCTGGGGGTGCCCTGGGTGTCCCTGGGGGGGCGCTGGCTATCATCTAGGTGTCCCTGGGGGGGCCCTGGCTGTCCCTGGTGTGCCCTGGCTGTCCCCTTGGTGTCCCTGGGGGGGCCCTGGCTGTCCCCTAGGTGTCCCTGGGGGTGCCCTTCCTGTCCTCTAGGAGTCCCTGGGGGTTCCCTGGCTGTCCCTCGGGTTCCCCGGCTGTCCCCTAGGTGTCCCTGGGGGTGGCTAGGGTGTTTCTGGGGTTCCCTGGCTGTCCCCTAGGTGTCCCTGGGGGGGCCCTGAGTGTCCCTGGAGGTGCACAGGGTGTCAGTGGGGTTCCCTGGCTGTCCCGTACTTGTCCCTGGGGTTCCCTGGCTGTCCCCTAGGTTTCCCTGGGGGTGCCCTGAGTGTCCCTGGGCTGCCCTAGCTGTCCCCTAGGTGTCCCTGGGGGTGCCCTGGCTGTCCCCTAGCTGTCCCTGGGGGTGCCCTGGCTGTCCCTGGGGTGCCATGGCTGTCCTCTACGTGTCCCTGGGGGTGACCTGGGTGTCCCTGGGGTGCCCTGGGGGTGCCCTGCCTGTCCTCTAGGTGTCCCTGGGGGTGCCCTGGCTGTCCCCTAGGTGTCCCTCGGGGTGCCCTGGCTGTCCCCTAGGCGGCCCTTGGGGTGCCCTGGGTGTCCCTGGGGTGCCCAGGCTATCCCCTAGGTGTCCCTTGGGGTGCCCTGGGTGTCCCTGAGGGTGCCCTGGCTGTCCCTAGGGTGTTCTGGCTGTGCCCTTGGTGTCCCTGGGGGTGCCCTGGGTGTCCCTGGGGATGCCCTGGCTGTTCCCTAGGTGTCCCTGGGGGTTCCCTGCGTGTCCCCTAGGTGTCCTTGGGGGTGCCCTGGCTGTCCCTAGGGTGGCATGGCTGTTCCCTCGGTGTCCCTGGGGGTGCCCTGGCTGTCCCTAGGGTGCCCTGGCTGTCTCCTAGGTGTCCCTGGGGGTGCCCTGGGTGTGCCTGGGGTGCCCTGGCTGTCCCCTAGGTGTCCCTGGGGGTGCCCTGGCTGTCCCCTAAGTGTCCCTGTGGGTGCCCTGAGTGTCCTTGGGGTGCCCTGGCTGTCCCCTAGGTGTCCCTGGGGGGGCCCTGGCTGTCCCCTAGGTGTCCCTGGTGGTGCCCTGGGTGTCCTTGGTGTGCTCTGGAGGTCCCCTAGGTGTCCCTGGGGGTGCCCTGGCTGTCCCTGGGGTACCCTGGCTGTCCCCAAGTTGTCCCTGGCGGTGCCCTGCATGTCCTCTCGGTGTCTCTGGGGGTGCCCTGGCTGTCCCTGGGGGTGCACAGGGTGTCCCTGGGGTTCCCTGGCTGTCCCCTAGCTGTCCCTGAGGGGGCCCTGGCTGTCCCCTACGTGTCCCTGGGGGTGTCCTGGCTGTCCCCTACGTGTCCCTGGAGCTGCCCTGGGTGTCCCTGGGGTGCCCTGGGGGTGCCCTTGCTGAACCTGGACTGCCCTGGCTGTCCCCTAGGTGTCCCTGGGGGGTCCCCTGGCTGTCCCCTAGGTGTCCCTGGGGGTGCCCTGGCTGTCCCTAGGCTGCCCTGGGGGTGCCCTGGCTGTCCCTGGAGTGCCCTGGCTGTCCCCTCGGTGTCCCTGGGGGTGCCCTGAGTGTCCTTGGGGTGCCCAGGGGGTGCCCTGGCTGTCCCCAAGGTGTCCCTGGGGTTGCCTTCCCTGTCATCTAGGTGTCCCTGGGGTGCCCTGGCTGTCTCCTAGGTGTCCCTGGGGGTGCCCTGGGTGTGCCTGGGGTGCCCTGGCTGTTCCCTAGGTGTCCCTGGGGGTGCCCTGGCTGTCCCCTAAGTGTCCCTGGGGGTGCCCTGAGTGTCCTTGGGGTGCCCTGGCTGTCCCCTAGGTGTCCCTTGGGGTGCCCTGCCTGTCCCCTAGGTGTCCCTGGGGGTGCCCTGGGTGTCCCTGGGGTTCCCTGGCTGACCCGTACGTGTCCCTGGGGTTCCCTGAAGGTCCCCAAGGTGTCCCTGGGGGTGCCCAGGGTGTCCCTGGGGGTGCCCTTGCTGTCCCGTAGGTGTCCCTGGGGGTGCCCTGGGTGTCCCTGGGGTACCCTGGCTGTCCCCTAGGTGTCCCTGGGGGTGCCCTGGCTTTCCCTTTGGCGTCCCTGGTGTGCCCTGGCTGTCCCCTAGGTGTCCTTGGGGGTGCCCTGGCTGTCCCTAGGGTGGCATGGCTGTGCCCTCGGTGTCCCTGGGGGTGCCCTGGCTGTCCCTAGGGTGCCCTGGCTGTCCCCTAGGTGTCCCTGGGGGTGCCCTGGGTGTGCCTGGGGTGCCCTGGCTGTCCCCTAGGTGTCCCTAGGGGTTCCCTGGCTGTCCCCTAAGTGTCCCTGGGGGTGCCCTGGGTGTCCCTGGGGTGCCCTGGCTGTCCCCTAGGTGTCCCTGGGGGGGCCCTGACTGTCCCCTAGGTGTCCCTGGGGGTGCCCTGGGTGTCCCTGGGTGTGCTCTGGAGGTCCCCTAGGTGTCCCTGGGGGTGCCCTGGCTGTCCCTGGGGTGCCCTGGCTGTCCCCAAGTTGTCCCTGGCGGTGCCCTGCCTGTCCTCTCGGTGTCCCTGGGGGTGCCCTGGCTGTCCCTGGGGGTGCACAGGGTGTCCCTGGGGTTCCCTGGCTGTCCCCTAGGTGTCCCTGGGGGGGCCCTGGCTGTCCCCTACGTGTCCCTGGGGGTGCTCTGGCTGTCCCCTACGTGTCCCTGGAGCTGCCCTGAGTGTCCCTGGGGTGCCCTGGGGGTGCCCTGGCTGACCCTGGAGTGCCCTGGCTGTCCCCTAGGTGTCCCTGGGGGGTCCCCTGGCTGTCTCCTAGGTGTCCCTGGGGGTGCCCTGGCTGTCCCTAGGGTGCCCTGGGGGTGCCCTGGCTGTCCCTGAAGTGCCCTGGCTGTCCCCTCGGTGTCCCTGGGAATGCCCTGACTGTCCTTGGGGTGCCCAGGGGGCGCCCTGGCTGTCCCCAAGGTGTCCCTGGGGTTGCCTTCCCTGTCACCTAGGGGTCCCTGGAGTGCCCTGGCTGTCCCCTCGGTGTCCCTGGAGGTGCCCAGGGTGTCCCTGGGAGTGCCGTGGCTGTCCCCTAGGTGTTCCTGGGGGTGCCCTGGGTGTCCCTGGGGTGCCCTGGCTGTCCCCTTGGTGTCCCTGGGGGTGCCCTGGCTGTCCCCTTCGTGTCTTGGGGGTGCCCTGGCTGTCCCTAGGGTGCCCTGGCTGTCCCCTAGGTGTCCCTGGGGGTGCCCAGGGTGTCTCTGGGGTGCCTTGGCTGTCCCCTACCTGTCCCTGGGGGGCCCAGTGTGTCCCTGGGGGTGCCTTGGCTGTCCCCTAGGTGTCCCTGGGGGTGCTCTGGCTGTCCCCTAGGTGTCCCTGGGGGTGCCCTGGCTGTCCTTGGGCTGCTCTGGCTGTCCCCTTGGTGTGTCTGGGGGTGCCCTGACTGTCCTTGGGGTGCTCTGGCTGTCCCCTAGCTGTCCCTGGGGGTGCCCTGGCTGTCCCTGGGGTGCCATGGCTGTCCTCTACGTGTCCCTGGGGGTGCCCTGGGTGTCCCTGGGGTGCCCTGGGGGCGCCCTGCCTATCCTCTAGTTGTCCCTGGGGGTGCCCTGGCTGTCCCCTCGGTGTCCCTGGGGGTGCCCTGGCTGTCCCCTACGTGTCCCTGGAGCTGCCCTGAGTGTCCCTGGGGTGCCCTGGGGGTGCCCTGGCTGACCCTGGAGTGCCCTGGCTGTCCCCTAGGTGTCCCTGGGGGGTCCCCTGGCTGTCCCCTAGGTGTCCCTGGGGGTGCCCTGGCTGTCCCTAGGGTGCCCTGGGGGTGCCCTGGCTGTCCCTGGAGTGCCCTGGCTGTCCCCTCGGTGTCCCTGGGGGTGCCCTGACTGTCCTTGGGGTGCCCAGGGGGCGCCCTGGCTGTCCCCAAGGTGTCCCTGGGGTTGCCTTCCCTGTCACCTAGGGGTCCCTGGAGTGCCCTGGCTGTCCCCTCGGTGTCCCTGGAGGTGCCCAGGGTGTCCCTGGGAGTGCCGTGGCTGTCCCCTAGGTGTTCCTGGGGGTGCCCTGGGTGTCCCTGGGGTGCCCTGGCTGTCCCCTTGGTGTCCCTGGGGGTGCCCTGGCTGTCCCCTTCGTGTCTTGGGGGTGCCCTGGCTGTCCCTAGGGTGCCCTGGCTGTCCCCTAGGTGTCCCTGGGGGTGCCCAGGGTGTCTCTGGGGTGCCTTGGCTGTCCCCTACGTGTCCCTGGGGGGCCCAGTGTGTCCCTGGGGGTGCCTTGGCTGTCCCCTAGGTGTCCCTGGGGGTGCTCTGGCTGTCCCCTAGGTGTCCCTGGGGGTGCCCTGGCTGTCCTTGGGGTGCTCTGGCTGTCCCCTTGGTGTGTCTGGGGGTGCCCTGACTGTCCTTGGGGTGCTCTGGCTGTCCCCTAGCTGTCCCTGGGGATGCCCTGGCTGTCCCTGGGGTGCCATGGCTGTCCTCTACGTGTCCCTGGGGGTGCCCTGGGTGTCCCTGGGGTGCCCTGGGGGCGCCCTGCCTATCCTCTAGTTGTCCCTGGGGGTGCCCTGGCTGTCCCCTCGGTGTCCCTGGGGGTGCCCTGCCTGTCCCCTAGGTGTCCCTGGGGGTGCCCTGGGTGTCCCTGGGGTTCCCTTGCTGTCCCGTACGTGTCCCTGGGGTTCCCTGAAGGTCCTCTAGGTGTCCCTGGGGGTGCCCAGGGTGTCCCTGGAGGTGCCCTTTCTGTCCCGTAGGTGTCCCTAGGGGTGCCCTGGGTGTCCCTGGGGTACCCTGGCTGTCCCCTAGGTGTCCCTGGGGGTGACCTGGCTGTCCCCTTGGTGTCCCTGGGGTGCCCTGGCTGTCCCCTAGGTGTCCCTGGGGGTGCCCTGGCTGTCCTTGGGGTGCTCGGGCTGTCCCCTTGGTGTCCCTGGGGGTGCCCTGGCTGTCCCCTAGCTGTCCCTGGGGGTGCCCTGGCTGTCCCTGGGGTGCCATGGCTGTCCTCTACGTGTCCCTGGGGGTGCCCTGGGTGTCCCTGGGGTGCCCTGGGGGTGCCCTGCCTGTCCTCTAGGTGTCCCTGGGGGTGCCCTGGCTGTCCCCTAGGTGTCCCTCGGGGTGCCCTGGCTGTCCCCTAGACGGCCCTTGGGGTGCCCTGGGTGTCCCTGGGGTGCCCTGGCTATCCCCTAGGTGTCCCTTGGGGTGCCCTTGGTGTCCCTGGGGGTGCCCTGGGTGTCCCTGGGGATGCCCTGGCTGTTCCGTAGGTGTCCCTGGGGGTTCCCTGCGTGTCCCCTAGGTGTCCTTGGGGGTGCCCTGGCTGTCCCTAGGGTGGCATGGCTGTTCCCTCGGTGTCCCTGGGGGTGCCCTGGCTGTCCCTAGGGTGCCCTGGCTGTCTCCTAGGTGTCCCTGGGGGTGCCCTGAGTGTGCCTGGGGTGCCCTGGCTGTCCCCTAGGTGTCCCTGGGGGTGCCCTGGCTGTCCCCTAAGTGTCCCTGTGGGTGCCCTGAGTGTCCTTGGGGTGCCCTGGCTGTCCCCTAGGTGTCCCTGGAGGTTCCCTGGCTGTCCCTAGGGTGCCCTGGGGGTGCCCTGGCTGTCCCTGGAGTGCCCTGGCTGTCCCCTCGGTGTCCCTGGGGGTGCCCTGAGTGTCCTTGGGGTGCCCAGGGGGTGCCCTGGCTGTCCCCAAGGTGTCCCTGGGGTTGCCTTCCCTGTCATCTAGGTGTCCCTGGGGTGCCCTGGCTGTCTCCTAGGTGTCCCTGGGGGTACCCTGGGTGTGCCTGGGGTGCCCTGGCTGTTCCCTAGGTGTCCCTGGGGGTGCCCTGGCTGTCCCCTAAGTGTCCCTGGGGGTGCCCTGAGTGTCCTTGGGGTGCCCTGGCTGTCCCCTAGGTGTCCCTGGGGGTGCCCTGCCTGTCCCCTAGGTGTCCCTGGGGGTGCCCTGGGTGTCCCTGGGGTTCCCTGGCTGACCCGTACGTGTCCCTGGGGTTCCCTGAAGGTCCCCTAGGTGTCCCTGGGGGTGCCCAGGGTGTCCCTGGGGGTGCCCTTGCTGTCCCGTAGGTGTCCCTGGGGTGCCCTGGGTGTCCCTGGGGTACCCTGGCTGTCCCCTAGGTGTCCCTGGGGGTGCCCTGGCTTTCCCTTTGGCGTCCCTGGGGTGCCCTGGCTGTCCCCTAGGTGTCCCTGGCGGTGCCCTGGCTGTCCTTGGGTTGGCCTGGCTGTGCCCTTGGTGTCCCTGAGGGTGCCCTGGCTGTCCCTAGGGTGCCCTGGCTGTGCCCTAGGTGTCCCTGTAGTGCCCTGGCTGTCCTCTAGGTGTCCCTGGCGTGCCCTGGCTGTCTCCGAGGTGTCCTGTGGGTGCCCTCCCTGTCCCCCGGGATGCCCTGGCTGTCCCCTAGGTGTCCCTGGGGGTGCTCTGGGTGTCCCTGTGGTCCCCTGGCTGTTCCCTAGGTGTCCCTGTAGGTGCCCTGGCTGTCCCCTAGGTGTCCCTAGGGGTGCCCTGGATGTCCCTGAGGTGCCCTGGCTGTCTTCAAGGTGTCCCTGTGGGTGCCCAGAGTGTCCCTGGGAGTGCCCTGGCTGTCCCCTAGGGGTCTCTGGGGGTGCCCTGGCTGTCCCGTCAGTGTCCCTGGGGCTGCCCTGCCTGTCCCCTAGGTGTCCCTGGGGGTGCTCGGCCTGTCCCCTAGGTGTCCCTGGGGGTGCTCTGGCTGTCCCTCGGGTGCCCTGGCTGTCCCCTAGGTGTCCCTGGGGGTGCCCTGGCTGTCTCTGGAGTGCCCTGGCTGTCCCCTAGGTGTCCCTGGGGGTGCCCTGGCTGTCCCCTAGGTGTCCCTGAGGTTGCGCTGGCTGTCTTCTAGGTGTCCCTGGGGGTGCCCTGGCTGTCTCCTAGGTGTCCCTGGGGGTGCCCTGGCTGTCCCTAGGGTGCCCTGACCTGTGCCTTCGGTGTCTCTGGGGGTGCCCAAGGTGACCCTGGGGGTGACCTCGGTGTCCCTGGGGGTGCCCTGGCTGTCCCCTAGGTGTCCCTGGGGGAGCCCTGGGTGTCCCTGGGGGGGCCCTGTCTGTCCCCTAGGTGTCCCCTGTGGGTGCCCAGATTGTCCCTGGGAGTGCCTGGCTGTCCCCTAGGGGTCTCTGAGGGTGCCTTGGCTGTCCCGTCAGTGTCCCTGGGAATGCCCTGCCTGTCCCCTAGGTGTCCCTGGGGGTCCCCTTGGTGTCCCTGGGGGTGCCCTCGCTGTCCCCTAGGCGTCACTGGGGGTGCCCTGGCTGTCCTCTAGGTGTCACTGTGGGTGCCCTGGCTGTCCCTGGGGTGCTCTGGATGTCCCCTTGGTGTCCCTGGAGGTGCCCTGCTGTCCCTGGCGTGCCCTGGCTGTGCCCTAGGGGTCCCTGGGGGTGCCTGGCTGTCACCTAGGTGTCCCTTGGGGTGCCCTGGGTGTCCCTGGGGGTGCCCTGCCTGTCCCCTAGGTGTCCCTGGGGGTTCCCTGCCTGTCCCCTAGGTGTCCCTGGGAGTGCCCTGGGTGTCCCTGCAGTGCCCTGGCTGTCCCCTAAATGTCCCTGGGGGTGCCTGGCTGTCCCCTAGGTGTCACTGAGGGTGTCCTGCCTTCCCCTAGGCGTCCCTGGGGGTGCCCTGGCTTTCCCCTCGGTGTCCCTGGGGGTGCCCTGCCTGTCCCCTAGATGTCCCTGGGGGTGCCCTGGGTGTCCCTGGGGGGGCGCTGGCTATCCCTGGTGTGCCCTGGCTGTCCCCTTGGTGTCCCTGGGGGGGCCCTGGCTGTCCCCTAGGTGTCCCTGGGGGTGCCCTTCCTGTCCTCTAGGAGTCCCTGGGGGTTCCCTGGCTGTCCCTCGGGTTCCCCGGCTGTCCCCTAGGTGTCCCTGGGGGTGGCTAGGTGTTTCTGGGGTTCCCTGGCTGTCCCCTAGGTGTCCCTGGGGGGGCCCTGGGTGTCCCTGGGGGTGCACAGGGTGTCAGTGGGGTTCCCTGGCTGTCCCGTACTTGTCCCTGGGGTTCCCTGGCTGTCCCCTAGGTTCCCTGGGGGTGCCCTGAGTGTCCCTGGGCTGCCCTAGCTGTCCCCTAGGTGTCCCTGGGGGTGCCCTCGCTGTCCTGGGGTGCCCTGGCTATCCCCTAGGTGTCCCTGGGCGTCCCCTTGGTGTCCCTGGGGGTGCCCAGGGTGTCCCTTAGGTGTCCCTCTGGGTGCCCTTGCTGTCCCCTTGGTGTCCCTGGGGGTGCCCTGGGTGTCCCTGGGGATACCCTGGCTGTCCCCTAGGTGTCCCTGGGGGTTCCCTGCGTGTCCCCTAGGTGTTCTTGGGGGTGCCCTGGCTGTCCCCTAGGTGTCCCTGGGGGTGCCCTGCCTCTCCCCTAGGTGTCCCTGGGGGTGCCCTGGGTGTCCCCGGGGGTGCCCTCGCTGTCCCTGGGGTGCCCTGGCTGTCCCCTAGGTGGCCCTGGGGGTGCCCTGGGTGTCCCTGGGGGTGCCTTGGAGGTCCCCTAGGTGTCCTTGGGGGTGCCCTTGGCTTTCCCTGGGGTGCCCTGGCTGTCCCCAAGGTGTCCCTGGGGGTGTCCTGCCTGTCCTCTCTGTGTCCCTGGGGGTGCCCTGGCTGTGCCCTCGGTGTCCCTGGGGGTGCCCTGTCTGTCCCTAGGGTGCCCTGGCTGTCCCCTAGGTGTCCCTGGGTGTGCCCTGGGTGTCCCTGGGCGTGCACAGGGTGTCCCTGGGGTTCCCTGGCTGTCCCCTAGGTGTCCCGGGATGGGCCCTGGCTGTCCCCTAGGTGTCCCTGGGGGTGCACAGGGTGTCCCTGGGGTTCCCTGGCTGTCCCCTAGGTGTCTCTGGGGGGGCCCTGGTGTCCCTGGGTTGCCCTGGCTGTCCCCTAGGTGTCCTTGCCTGGCTCGTATCC
>NW_027094797.1:0-52925 GCF_029207755.1 Chamaea fasciata | reverse complement strand
CCAGAAACCACCTGGAGCCTCCTCAAAACCACCTGAAACCCCAAAAATCCCGTCAATGTCCCCAGAAACCACCTGGAGCCTCCTCAAAACCTCCTCAAACCCCAAAAATCCCGTCAATGTCCCCCCGAAACCACCTGGAGCCTCCTCAAAACCACCTCAAACCCCAAAAATCCCATCAATGTCCCCAGAAACCACCTGGAGCCTCCTCAAAACCACCTCAAACCCCAAAAATCCCATAAATGTCCCCAGAAACCACCTGGAGCCTCCTCAAAACCTCCTCAAACCCCAAAAATCCCGTCAATGTCCCCAGAAACCACCTGGAGCCTCCTCAAAACCACCTCAAACCCCAAAAATCCCGTCAATGTCCCCAGAAACCACCTGGAGCCTCCTCAAAACCACCTCAAACCCCAAAAATCCCGTCAATGTCCCCAGAAACCACCTGGAGCCTCCTCAAAACCTCCTCAAACCCCAAAAATCCCGTCAATGTCCCCAGAAACCACCTGGAGCCTCCTCAAAACCTCCTCAAACCCCAAAAATCCCATAAATGTCCCCCAGAAACCACCTGGAGCCTCCTCCAAACCACCTCAAACCCCAAAAATCCCGTCAATGTCCCCAGAAACCACCTGGAGCCTCCTCAAAACCACCTCAAACCCCAAAAATCCCGTCAATGTCCCCAGAAACCACCTGGAGCCTCCTCAAAACCTCCTCAAACCCCAAAAATCCCGTCAATGTCCCCAGAAACCACCTGGAGCCTCCTCAAAACCACCTCAAACCCCAAAAATCCCGTCAATGTCCCCCAGAAACCACCTGGAGCCTCCTCCAAACCACCTCAAACCCCAAAAATCCCGTCAATGTCCCCAGAAACCACCTGGAGCCTCCTCAAAACCACCTCAAACCCCAAAAATCCCGTCAATGTCCCCAGAAACCACCTGGAGCCTCCTCAAAACCACCTCAAACCCCAAAAATCCCGTCAATGTCCCCAGAAACCACCTGGAGCCTCCTCAAAACCACCTCAAACCCCAAAAATCCCGTCAATGTCCCCAGAAACCACCTGGAGCCTCCTCAAAACCTCCTCAAACCCAAAAATCCCGTCAATGTCCCCCAGAAACCACCTGGAGCCTCCTCAAAACCACCTCAAACCCCAAAAATCCCGTCAATGTCCCCAGAAACCACCTGGAGCCTCCTCCAAACCACCTCAAACCCCAAAAATCCCGTCAATGTCCCCAGAAACCACCTGGAGCCTCCTCAGAACCACCTCAAACCCCAAAAATCCCGTCAATGTCCCCAGAAACCACCTGGAGCCTCCTCAAAACCACCTCAAACCCAAAAATCCCGTCAATGTCCCCAGAAACCACCTGGAGCCTCCTCAAAACCACCTCAAACCCCAAAAATCCCATCAATGTCCCCAGAAACCACCTGGAACCTCCTCAAAACCACCTCAAACCCCAAAAATCCCGTCAATGTCCCCAGAAACCACCTGGAACCTCCTCAAAACCACCTCAAACCCCAAAAATCCCGTCAATGTCCCCAGAAACCACCTGGAGCCTCCTCAAAACCTCCTCAAACCCCAAAAATCCCGTCAATGTCCCCAGAAACCACCTGGAGCCTCCTCAAAACCTCCTCAAACCCCAAAAATCCCATAAATGTCCCCAGAAACCACCTGGAGCCTCCTCAAAACCACCTCAAACCCCAAAAATCCCGTCAATGTCCCCAGAAACCACCTGGAGCCTCCTCAGAACCTCCTCAAACCCCAAAAATCCCGTCAATGTCCCCCCTAGACCACCTGGAGCCTCCTCAAAACCACCTCAAACCCCAAAAATTCCGTCAATGTCCCCCAGAAACCACCTGGAGCCTCCTCAAAACCACCTCAAACCCCAAAAATCCCGTCAATGTCCCCAGAAACCACCTGGAGCCTCCTCAAAACCTCCTCAAACCCCAAAAATCCCGTCAATGTCCCCCAGAAACCACCTGGAGCCTCCTCAAAACCACCTCAAACCCCAAAAATCCCGTCAATGTCCCCAGAAACCACCTGGAGCCTCCTCAAAACCTCCTGAAACCCCAAAAATCCCGTCAATGTCCCCAGAAACCACCTGGAACCTCCTCAAAACCACCTCAAACCCCAAAAATCCCGTCAATGTCCCCCAGAAACCACCTGGAGCCTCCTCAAAACCACCTCAAACCCCAAAAATCCCGTCAATGTCCCCAGAAACCACCTGGAGCCTCCTCAAAACCACCTCAAACCCCAAAAATCCCGTCAATGTCCCCAGAAACCACCTGGAGCCTCCTCAAAACCTCCTCAAACCCCAAAAATCCCGTCAATGTCCCCAGAAACCACCTGGAGCCTCCTCAAAACCACCTCAAACCCCAAAAATCCCGTCAATGTCCCCCCCTAGACCACCTGGAACCTCCTCAAAACCACCTCAAACCCCAAAAATCCCGTCAATGTCCCCAGAAACCACCTGGAGCCTCCTCAAAACCACCTCAAACCCCAAAAATCCCGTCAATGTCCCCAGAAACCACCTGGAACCTCCTCAAAACCACCTCAAACCCCAAAAATCCCGTCAATGTCCCCCAGAAACCACCTGGAGCCTCCTCAAAACCACCTCAAACCCCAAAATCCCGTCAATGTCCCCCCCTAGACCACCTGGAACCTCCTCAAAACCACCTCAAACCCCAAAATCCCGTCAATGTCCCCCCCTAGACCACCTGGAGCCTCCTCGAAACCACCTCAAACCCCAAAAATCCCGTCAATGTCCCCAGAAACCACCTGGAACCTCCTCAAAACCACCTCAAACCCCAAAAATCCCGTCAATGTCCCCAGAAACCACCTGGAGCCTCCTCAAAACCTCCTCAAACCCCAAAAATCCCGTCAATGTCCCCAGAAACCACCTGGAGCCTCCTCAAAACCTCCTCAAACCCCAAAAATCCCGTCAATGTCCCCAGAAACCACCTGGAGCCTCCTCAAAACCACCTCAAACCCCAAAAATCCCGTCAATGTCCCCCCGAAACCACCTGGAGCCTCCTCAAAACCACCTCAAACCCCAAAAATCCCGTCAATGTCCCCAGAAACCACCTGGAGCCTCCTCAAAACCACCTCAAACCCCAAAAATCCCGTCAATGTCCCCAGAAACCACCTGGAGCCTCCTCCAAACCACCTCAAACCCCAAAAATCCCGTCAATGTCCCCAGAAACCACCTGGAGCCTCCTCAAAACCTCCTCAAACCCCAAAAATCCCATAAATGTCCCCAGAAACCACCTGGAGCCTCCTCAAAACCTCCTCAAACCCCAAAAATCCCGTCAATGTCCCCAGAAACCACCTGGAGCCTCCTCAAAACCTCCTCAAACCCCAAAAATCCCGTCAATGTCCCCAGAAACCACCTGGAGCCTCCTCAAAACCACCTCAAACCCCAAAAATCCCGTCAATGTCCCCAGAAACCACCTGGAGCCTCCTCAAAACCACCTCAAACCCCAAAAATCCCGTCAATGTCCCCAGAAACCACCTGGAGCCTCCTCAAAACCACCTCAAACCCCAAAAATCCCATCAATGTCCCCAGAAACCACCTGGAGCCTCCTCAAAACCTCCTCAAACCCCAAAAATCCCGTCAATGTCCCCAGAAACCACCTGGAGCCTCCTCAAAACCACCTCAAACCCCAAAAATCCCTTCAATGTCCCTCCAAGACCACCTCAAACTTCTCCCCAAATCCCTTCCAATCCCCGAACCCCCCCAGACGGCGGTTACCAGCTTTGGGGATCACCGCGGTGTTGGAGGACACGCCGGGTTTCTCGCTCAGCCCGCACAGGTTCTCGCTGAACACCTTGAACACGTACTCGTTGCCCATCACCAGCTCCGAGGCCGTGCAGCGCGGGGGCCGGTTGTGCTCGTACACCGTGAACCACTCCTGGGGGGTTTGGGGGGGATTTGGGGGGTTTTTCGGGGGTCCTGAGCGGGTGTTGGGGGGTTTTTGGGGGGTTTTTGGGGAATTTTGGGGATTTTGAGGGTTTTTTGGGGGTTTTTTTGGAGGGATTTCTGGGGGTTTTGAGGGGTGGTGAGGGGTTTTGGAAGGGAGCTGAGTGGTTTTTGGGGGGGCTGTGAGAGGGTCCGGAGGGTCGGTTGAGGATTCGGGGTGTCCTTTGGGGGTCCCGGGGGTCTTTTTGGGGCCCCCTCACCATGGTTCTCTTGTCGGCCTTCATGATGGTGTAGCCGGTGATCTCGGCGTTGCCGTCGTCCTCGGGGGGCTCCCACTCCACCAGGGCGTTGAAGCCCCAAACCTCCTTCACCTGCACCTTCCGGGGGGGCCCCGGCCGCTCTGGGGAGGGGGACAGGGAACGCAGGGATCGCCCCAAAATATCCCCAAAAAACCGCCCCGAAATACCCCAAAACGCCCCAAAAAACCACGGCAAAAATCACTCCAAACCCGCGGCAAAACAGCCCAAAATCCGCCCCGAAACACCCCAAAAACCGCCCCAAAAATGACCCCGGAGCGCTTCAAAATCCGCCCCAAAAACACCCCAAAAACACCCCAAAAACCGGCCCCAAAAACACCCCCAAAACACCCCAAAAATGACCCCGGAGCGCTCCAAAATCCACCCCAAACACCCCAAAAACACCCCAAAAACCGGCCCCAAAAACACCCCAAAAACACCCCAAAAACCGGCCCCAAAAATGACCCCGGAGTGCTCCAAAATCCGCCCCAAACACCCCAAAAACACCCCAAAAACACCCCAAAAACACCCCAAAAACACCCCAAAAACCGGCCCCAAAAATGACCCCGGAGCGCTCCAAAATCCGCCCCAAACACCCCAAAAACACCCCAAAAACCGGCCCCAAAAACACCCCAAAAACACCCCAAAAACCGGCCCCAAAAATGACCCCGGAGTGCTCCAAAATCCGCCCCAAACACCCCAAAAACACCCCAAAAACACCCCAAAAACCGGCCCCAAAAATGACCCCGGAGCGCTCCAAAATCCGCCCCAAACACCCCCAAAACACCCCAAAAACCGGCCCCAAAAACACCCCAAAAACACCCCAAAAACACCCCAAAAATGACCCAAGAGCGCTCCAAAATCCGCCCCAAACACCCCAAAAACACCCCAAAAACCAACCCCAAAAATGACCCCGGAGCGCTCCAAAATCCGCCCAAACACCCCAAAAACACCCCAAAAACCGGCCCCAAAAATGACCCCGGAGTGCTCCAAAATCCGCCCCAAAAACACCCCAAAAACACCCCAAAAACCGGCCCCAAAAAATGCCCCCGGAGCGCTCCAAAATCCGCCCCAAACACCCCAAAAACACCCCAAAAACCGGCCCCAAAAACACCCCAAAAACACCCCAAAAACACCCCAAAAATGACCCAAGAGCGCTCCAAAATCCGCCCCAAACACCCCAAAAACACCCCAAAAACCAACCCCAAAAATGACCCCGGAGCGCTCCAAAATCCGCCCCAAACACCCCAAAAACACCCCAAAAACCGGCCCCAAAAATGACCCCGGAGCGCTCCAAAATCCGCCCCAAACACCCCAAAAACACCCCAAAAACACCCCAAAAATGACCCCGGAGCGCTCCAAAATCCGCCCCAAACACCCCAAAAACACCCCAAAAACCAGCCCCAAAAATGACCCCGGAGCGCTCCAAAATCCGCCCAAACACCCCAAAAACACCCCAAAAACACCCCAAAAATGACCCCAGAGCGCTCCAAAATCCGCCCAAACACCCCAAAAACACCCCAAAAACACCCCAAAAATGACCCTGGAGCGCTCCAAAATCCGCCCCAAACATTCCAAAAACACCCCAAAAACCAGCCCCAAAAATGACCCCAAAAACACCCCAAAAACACCCCAAAATTGACCCCGGAGCGCTCCAAAATCCGCCCCAAAAACACCCCAAAAACACCCCAAAAACACCCCAAAAATGACCCCGGAGCGCTCCAAAATCCGCCCCCAACACCCCAAACCGGCCCAAAAACAGCCCCAAAACACCAAAAAAATCACCACAAAAATCGCCCCGAGACACCCCAACATGACCTTTAAAGGGCCAGCGCCACATCCCAGTGCTCCCAGTGCCCCCAGTGCCCAATCCCAGTGCTCCCAGTGTCCCCAGTGCCCCCAGTGCCCAATCCCAGTGCCCAATCCCAGTGTCCCCAGTGCCCCCAGTGCTCCCAGTGCCCAATCCCAGTGCCCCCAGTGCCCAATCCCAGTGCTCCCAGTGCCCAATCCCAGTGCTCCCAGCGCTCCCAGTGCCCCCAGTGCTCCCAGTGCTCCCAGTGCCCCCAGTGCCCAATCCCAGTGCTCCCAGTGCTCCCAGTGCCCCCAGTGCCCAATCCCAGTGCTCCCAGTGCCCAATCCCAGTGCTCCCAGTGCCCAATCCCAGTGCCCCCAGTGCCCAATCCCAGTGCTCCCAGTGTCCCCAGTGCCCCCAGTGCTCCCAGTGCTCCCAGTGCCCAATCCCAGTGCCCCCAGTGCCCAATCCCAGTGCTCCCAGTGCTCCCAGTGCCCAATCCCAGTGCCCCCAGTGCCCAATCCCAGTGCTCCCAGTGACTCCCAGTGACTCCCAGTGCTCCCAGTGACTCCCAGTGCTCCCAGCACTCCCAGTGACTCCCAGTGCTCCCAGTGCTCCCAGTCAACCCCAGTCAATTCCAGCGCCCAATCCCAGTGCCCAGTCCTGGTTCTCCTGTCTCCTCTCCATCACTCCCAGTCACTCCCAGTCAATCCCAGTGCCCCCAGTGCCCAACCCCAGTAACTCCCAGTAACTCCCAGTAACTCCCAATAACTCCCAGTCCCTCCCAGTTTGTCCCAGTCGGTCCCAGTTTACCGACGATGCGCAGGCGCATCTCGGCCGTGTCCTCCATGCCCTCGATGCGCACGCTGAGCCCGTAGCGCCCCGAGTGCCCCCTGGCGGCGGCGCGGATGAAGAACACCGTGTCGCGGTCCGACGTGCGCACGTGCACGTCCTCGCCCAGCGCCCCGCCCTCCTTCGTCCACGTCACCTGGGGGCGGGGCTTGCCCTGCGCGGGGTGGGAGGGGCTTGGTCAGGGGGGTGGGGGGGGCTGGGGGGCTGGGGTGTTCCTATGGGGCTGGGGAGTCCCTATGGGGCTGGGGTGTCCCTATGGGGCTGGGGTGTCCCTATGGGGCTGGGGTGTCCCTATGGGGCTGGGGTGTCTCTATGGGGCTGGGGTGTTCCTATGGGGCTGGGGAGTCCCTATGGGGCTGGGGTGTCTCTATGGGGCTGGGGTGTCTCTATGGGGCTGGGGTGTTCCTATGGGGCTGGGGAGTCCCTATGGGGCTGGGGTGTCCCTATGGGGCTGGGGTGTCCCTATGGGGCTGGGGTGTCCCTATGGGGCTGAGGTGTCTCTATGGGGCTGGGGAGTCCCTATGGGGCTGGGGTGTCTCTATGGGGCTGAGGTGTTCCTATGGGGCTGGGGAGTCCCTATGGGGCTGGGGTGTCTCTATGGGGCTGGGGTGTTCCTATGGGGCTGGGGAGTCCCTATGGGGCTGGGGTGTTCCTATGGGGCTGGGGTGTCTCTATGGGGCTGGGGTGTTCCTATGGGGCTGAGGTGTTCCTATGGGGCTGGGGTGTCCCTATGGGGCTGGGGTGTCACTATGGGGCTGGGGAGTCCCTATGGGGCTGGGGTGTCCCTATGGGGCTGGGGTGTTCCTATGGGGCTGGGGTGTTCCTATGGGGCTGAGGTGTTCCTATGGGGCTGGGGTGTCCCTATGGGGCTGGGGTGTTCCTATGGGGCTGAGGTGTTCCTATGGGGCTGGGGTGTCCCTATGGGGCTGGGGTGTCCCTATGGGGCTGGGGTGTTCCTATGGGGCTGAGGTGTTCCTATGGGGCTGGGGTGTCCCTATGGGGCTGGGGTGTCCCTATGGGGCTGGGGTGTTCCTATGGGGCTGAGGTGTTCCTATGGGGCTGGGGTGTCCCTATGGGGCTGAGGTGTCTCTATGGGGCTGGGGTGTCCCTATGGGGCTGGGGGGCTGGGGTGTCCCTATGGGGCTGGGGTGTTCCTATGGGGCGGTGGGGTTCAGTTGTCCCTATGGGATCTATGGGGCTGAGGTGTTCCTATGGGGCTGAGGTGTCCCTATGGGGCTGGGGTGTCACTATGGGGCTGAGGTGTTCCTATGGGGCTGAGGTGTCCCTATGGGGCTGGGGGGCTGGGGTGTTCCTATGGGGCTGAGGTGTTCCTATGGGGCTGGGGTGTTCCTATGGGGCTGAGGTGTCCCTATGGGGCTGGGGTGTCCCTATGGGGCTGGGGTGTTCCTATGGGGCTGAGGTGTTCCTATGGGGCTGGGGTGTCACTATGGGGCTGGGGTGTCCCTATGGGGCTGGGGTGTCCCTATGGGGCTGGGGTGTTCCTATGGGGCTGGGGTGTCACTATGGGGCTGGGGTGTCCCTATGGGGCTGGGGTGTTCCTATGGGGCTGGGGTGTTCCTGTGGGTCGGTGGGGTTCAGTTGTCCCTATGGGATCTGTGGGGCTGAGCTGTCCCTGTGGGGCTGAGCTGTCCCTGTGGGGCTGAGGTGTTCCTATGGGGCTGTGGGATCTATGGAGCTGTGGGGCTGAGGTGTCTCTATGGGGCGGTGGGGTTCAGTTGTCCCTATGGGGTCTGTGGGGCTGAGGTGTCCCTATGGGGCCGGGGTGTCCCTATGGGGCTGGGGTGTCTCTATGGGGCTGGGGTGTCCCTATGGGGCTGAGGTGTCACTATGGGGTCTATGGGATCTGTGGGGCTGAGCTGTCCCTGTGGGGCTGAGGTGTCTCTATGGGGCGGTGGGGTTCAGTTGTCCCTATGGGATCTGTGGGGCTGAGCTGTCCCTGTGGGATCTGTGGGGTTGAGTCATCGCTCTGGGATCTATGGGGCTGGGTTATCGCTGTGGGGTTGCGTTGTCCCTATGGATGTGTGGGGCTGAGTTCCCCCTATGGGGCCCAGCTCCCCCTATGGCTCTATAGGGCTGCGTTCCCCCTATAGGGCTGATTAACCCCAATGAATCTATGGGGCTGAGTTCCCCCACAGGGCCCACCTCCCCCCACAGCTCCCGCCCCACAGCTCCCGCCCCACAGCTCCCGCCCCACAGCTCACCTGGAAGGGGATCACCAGGTTCACCTGCTACTGCCCCACAGCTCCCGCCCCACAGCTCCCGCCCCACAGATCCCGCCCCACCGCTCACCTGGAACGGGATCACCAGGTTCACCTGCTCCTGCCCCACAGCTCCCGCCCCACAGCTCCCGCCCCACAGCTCACCTGGAACGGGATCACCAGGTTCACCTGCTCCCCCACAGCTCCCGCCCCACAGCTCCCGCCCCACAGCTCACCTGGAAGGGGATCACCAGGTTCACCTGCTCCTGCCCCACAGCTCCCGCCCCACAGCTCCCGCCCCACAGCTCCCGCCCCACAGCTCACCTGGAACGGGATCACCAGGTTCACCTGCTCCCGCCCCACAGCTCCTGCCCCACAGCTCCCGCCCCACAGCTCACCTGGAAGGGGATCACCAGGTTCACCTGCTCCCCCACAGATCCCGCCCCACAGCTCCCGCCCCACAGCTCCCGCCCCACAGCTCACCTGGAAGGGGATCACCAGGTTCACCTGCTGCCCCACAGCTCCCGCCCCACAGCTCCCGCCCCACCGCTCACCTGGAAGGGGATCACCAGGTTCACCTGCTCCTGCCCCACAGCTCCTGCCCCACAGCTCCCGCCCCACAGCTCCCGCCCCACAGCTCACCTGGAAGGGGATCACCAGGTTCACCTGCTCCCCCACGGATCCCGCCCCACAGCTCCCGCCCCACAGCTCACCTGGAAGGGGATCACCAGGTTCACCTGCTCCTGCCCCACAGCTCCCGCCCCACAGCTCCCGCCCCACAGCTCACCTGGAACGGGATCACCAGGTTCACCTGCTGCCCCACAGCTCCCGCCCCACAGCTCCCGCCCCACAGCTCCCGCCCCACAGCTCACCTGGAAGGGGATCACCAGGTTCACCTGCTCCTGCCCCACAGCTCCCGCCCCACAGCTCCCGCCCCACAGCTCACCTGGAACAGGATCACCAGGTTCACCTGCTGCCCCACAGCTCCCGCCCCACAGCTCCCGCCCCACAGCTCACCTGGAAGGGGATCACCAGGTTCACCTGCTCCCCCACCTTCCTGACGTAGGTCTGCCGCAGGTGCCGGGGCAGCCGGATCTTGGGGCGCTCTGTGGGGCGGGGACGGGCTTAGGGGGCGATCTATGGGGCACAACCCCCCGGTGTGGGGCACAACCCCCAGATTTGGGATTTCCCCCAAAATTTGGGATTTCCCCCCCCCCCCCCGGGATTTTGGGATTTCCCCCAAAATTTGGGATTTCCCCCCCCCGGGATTTTGGGATTTCCCCCCAAATTTGGGATTTCCCCCCGGGATTTGGGGATTTCCCCCAGAATTTGGGAATTCCCCCCCGGGATTTGGGGATTTCCCCCAGGATTTGGGATTTCCCCCAGGATTTGGGATTTCTCCCCGGGATTTTGGGATTTCCCCCAGAATTTGGGAATTCCCCCCCGGGATTTGGGGATTTCCCCCAGGATTTGGGATTTCCTCCAGAATTTGGGAATTCCCCCCCGGGATTTGGGGATTTCCCCCAGGATTTGGGATTTCCCCCTCGGGATTTTGGGTTTCCCCCCAGGGATTTGGGGATTTCCCCCCTAATTTCGGACCCCCCCCCCCCCCCCCATTTTGGGGTCCCCTCCCCCCTGCTTTAGGGGGTTTTCCCCCCTAGAATTTTGGGATTTCCCCCACCATTCCCCCTCCCGCCCCCCGCCCGAATTTTGAGTCCCCCCACAATTCTCGGACCGCCGCCAGTCTCGGGGTGTCCCCCCCGACCCCCGACCCCCGACCCCCGACCCCCGACCCCAGACCCACCGACGATCTCGCGGATGGTGACGGGCTGGGCCATGGTGGCCGGGGGGCTGCGGCCCGCGATGTTGACCCCGACCACGCGGAAGAGCAGCTTCTCCCCGGTGGGCAGAGCGCGCACCGTGAGCCCGCAGCGCTCCACGGGCTGCGCGTTGGCGGGCTGCCACTCCGTGTCTGCGGGAATGGGGCGGTTATGGGGCGGGATTGGGGTTGTGGGGCGGGATTGGGGTTATGGGGCTGGATTGGGGTTATGGGGCCGGGATTGGGGTTATGGGGCTGGATTGGGGTTATGGGGCTGGATTGGGGCTATGGGGCTGGATTGGGGTTATGGGGCTGGATTGGGGCTATGGGGCGGGATTGGGGTTATGGGGCTGGATTGGGGTTATGGGGCGGGATTGGGGCTATGGGGCTGGATTGGGGTTATGGGGCTGGATTGGGGCTATGGGGCGGGATTGGGGTTATGGGGCTGGATTGGGGTTATGGGGCGGGATTGGGGCTATGGGGCGGGATTGGGGTTATGGGGCCGGGGGCTCCACGGGCTGCGCGTTCGCGGGCTGCCACTCCGTGTCTGCGGGAATGGGGCGGTTATGGGGCGGGATTGGGGTTATGGGGCGGGATTGGGGCTATGGGGCGGGATTGGGGTTATGGGGCGGGATTGGGGTTATGGGGCCGGGATTGGGGTTATGGGGCGGGATTGGGGTTGTGGGGCGGGATTGGGGTTATGGGGCGGGATTGGGGTTATGGGGCCGGGATTGGGGTTGTGGGGCGGGATTGGGGTTGTGGGGCCGGGATTGGGGTTATGGGGCCGGGATTGGGGTTATGGGGCGGGATTGGGGTTGTGGGGCGGGATTGGGGTTATGGGGCGGGATTGGGGTTATGGGGCCGGGATTGGGGTTATGGGGCGGGATTGGGGTTGTGGGGGCCGGGATTGGGGTTATGGGGCCGGGATTGGGGTTATGGGGCGGGATTGGGGTTGTGGGGCGGGATTGGGGTTATGGGGCCGGGATTGGGGTTATGGGGCGGGATTGGGGTTATGGGGCCGGGGGCTCCACGGGCTGCGCGTTGGCGGGCTGCCACTCCGTGTCTGGGGGGCACAGAGATGGGGCTGTGGGGCTGGGCAGGGGGTTATGGGGCGGGATTGGGGTTGTGGGGCCGGGATTGGGGTTATGGGGCCGGGGGCTCCACGGGCTGCGCGTTGGCGGGCTGCCACTCCGTGTCTGCGGGAATGGGGCGGTTATGGGGCGGGATTGGGGTTGTGGGGCCGGGATTGGGGTTGTGGGGCGGGATTGGGGTTGTGGGGCGGGATTGGGGTTATGGGGCCGGGATTGGGGTTATGGGGCGGGATTGGGGTTATGGGGCCGGGATTGGGGTTATGGGGCTGGATTGGGGTTATGGGGCTGGATTGGGGTTATGGGGCCGGATTGGGGTTATGGGGCCGGGATTGGGGTTATGGGGCCGGATTGGGGTTATGGGGCCGGGATTGGGGTTATGGGGCTGGATTGGGGTTATGGGGCTGGGATTGGGGTTATGGGGCTGGATTGGGGTTATGGGGCTGGATTGGGGTTATGGGGCCGGGGGCTCCACGGGCTGCGCGTTCGCGGGCTGCCACTCCGTGTCTGCGGGAATGGGGCGGTTATGGGGCGGGATTGGGGTTATGGGGCGGGATTGGGGCTATGGGGCGGGATTGGGGTTATGGGGCGGGATTGGGGTTATGGGGCGGGATTGGGGTTATGGGGCTGGATTGGGGTTATGGGGCGGGATTGGGGTTGTGGGGCCGGGATTGCGGTTATGGGGCGGGATTGGGGTTGTGGGGCTGGATTGGGGTTATGGGGCCGGGATTGGGGTTATGGGGCCGGGATTGGGGTTATGGGGCCGGGATTGGGGTTATGGGGCTGGATTGGGGTTATGGGGCTGGATTGGAGTTATGGGGCCGGGATTGGGGTTATGGGGCGGGATTGGGGTTGTGGGGCCGGGATTGGGGTTGTGGGGCGGGGATTGGGGTTGTGGGGCTGGATTGGGGTTATGGGGCCGGGATTGGGGTTATGGGGCTGGATTGGGGTTATGGGGCTGGATTGGGGTTATGGGGCCGGGATTGGGGTTATGGGGCTGGATTGGGGTTATGGGGCCGGGATTGGGGTTATGGGGCCGGGATTGGGGTTATGGGGCCGGGATTGGGGTTATGGGGCTGGATTGGGGTTATGGGGCCGGGATTGGGGTTATGGGGCCGGGATTGGGGTTATGGGGCTGGATTGGGGTTATGGGGCCGGGATTGGGGTTATGGGGCGGGATTGGGTTTGTGGGGCCGGGATTGGGGTTGTGGGGCGGGGATTGGGGTTGTGGGGCTGGATTGGGGTTATGGGGCCGGGATTGGGGTTATGGGGCGGGATTGGGGTTATGGGGCGGGATTGGGGTTATGGGGCGGGATTGGGGTTATGGGGCGGGATTGGGGTTATGGGGCCGGGATTGGGGTTATGGGGCCGGGATTGGGGTTATGGGGCTGGATTGGGGTTATGGGGCCGGGATTGGGGTTATGGGGCGGGATTGGGGTTGTGGGGCCGGGATTGGGGTTGTGGGGCGGGGATTGGGGTTGTGGGGCTGGATTGGGGTTATGGGGCCGGGATTGGGGTTATGGGGCTGGATTGGGGTTATGGGGCTGGATTGGGGTTATGGGGCCGGGATTGGGGTTATGGGGCTGGATTGGGGTTATGGGGCCGGGATTGGGGTTATGGGGCTGGATTGGGGTTATGGGGCCGGGATTGGGGTTATGGGGCCGGGATTGGGGTTATGGGGCTGGATTGGGGCTATGGGGCTGGATTGGGGTTATGGGGCTGGATTGGGGTTATGGGGCCGGGATTGGGGTTATGGGGCTGGATTGGGGCTATGGGGCTGGATTGGGGTTATGGGGCTGGATTGGGGTTATGGGGCCGGGATTGGGGTTATGGGGCTGGATTGGGGTTATGGGGCTGGATTGGGGTTATGGGGCTGGATTGGGGTTATGGGGCCGGGATTGGGGTTATGGGGCCGGGATTGGGGTTATGGGGCGGGGGAAGAGTCTGTGGGGCCCAAATTTCTCCAAATTTGTCGCGTTCTTCCCCGAAATTTGTTTTTTTCACCCCAAAATCTTGGGGTTTTTCTGTCACTCACCCCCCTCGCGGCACCACTCCACCAGGTAGCCGTCGATGCCGCCCGCCCCCAGGCGCTCCGGGGGGCGCCACTTGAGGGTCGCCGTGGTGTCGGTGACGTCCTCGAGGGTCAGGTGGGTGGGCTCGCTGGTGGGGGCTGCGGGGAGACCCCAAAAATCCGCCCGAAATCAGCCCGAAATCAGCCCGAAATGATCAAAAGTCACCCCGAAATCAGCCCGAAATCAGCCCGAAATCAGCCCGAATTATCCCCGAGATATCACGGAATTATCCTGAAAAAAATCTCCAAAGTCTCCCCCCAAAATCACCCCGAAATCAGCCCGAAATTATCAAAAATCACCCCAAAAATCAGCCCGAAATTATCCCGAAATCACCCTGAAATCAGCCCGAAATTATCCCGAAATCAGCCCGAATTATCCCGAAATTATCAAAAATCACCCCAAAAATCAGCCCGAAATTATCAAAAATCACCCCAAAAATCAGCCCGAAATTATCAAAAATCACCCCAAAAATCAGCCCGAAATTATCCCGAAATCACCCTGAAATCACCCCAAAATCACCCCGGAATCACCCCGAAATCAGCCCGAAATTATCAAAAATCACCCCAAAAATCAGGCCGAAATTATCCCGAAATCAGCCTGAAATCAGCCCGAAATCACCCCAAAATCAGCCCGAAATCAGCCCGAAATCACCCCAAAATTATCCCGAAATTATCAAAAATCACCCCAAAAATCACCCCGAAATTATCCCGAAATCAGCCCGAATTGGCCCGAAATTATCCCCAAACAAATCACCCTGAAAATCCAAAAAAAAATCGCCCCAAAATTCCCGAAAAAACACCCCAGGAGCCCAAATCCCCCCGGGAGCCCCCAGACCCAATTCAGGAGCCCCAAATCCCACTAGAAGCCCCCAGACCCAATGGAGGATCCCCCAGACCCAATGGAGGCCCCCCCAAATCCGCCCCAGGAGGCCCCAGACCCAATCCGGGAGCCCCCAGACCCAATGGAGGCCCCCCCAAATCCCCCTAGAAGCCCCCAGACCCAAATCCAGGCCTCCCCAAATCCGCCCCAGGATCCCCCCGACCGAATCCAGGATCCCCAAATCCCACTAGAAGCCCCCAGACCCAATGGAGGCCCCCCCAAATCCTCCCCGGGATCCCCCAGACCCAATGGAGGCCCCCCCAAGTCCCCATGGGAGCCCCCAGACCCAATCGACGAGCCCCCAGACCCAATGGAGGCCCCCCCAAATCCCCCCCGGGATCCCCCAGACCCAATCCGGGAGCCCCCAGACCCAATCGAGGATCCCCCAAATCCCACTAGAAGCCCCCAGACCCAATGGAGGCCCCCCCAAATCCCACTAGAAGCCCCCAGACCCAATCGAGGCCCCCCCAAATCCCCCCGGGATCCCCTAGACCCAATTCAGGATCCCCCAAATCCCACTAGAAGCCCCCAGACCCAATGGAGGCCCCCCCAAGTCCCCCCGGGAGCCCCCAGACCCAATCCAGGATCCCCCAAATCCCCATGGGAGCCCCCAGACCCAATCGAGGATCCCCAAATCCCCATTGGAGCCCCCAGACCCAATCCGGGAGCCCCCAGACCCAATCGAGGATCCCCCAAATCCCCCTAGAAGCCCCCAGACCCAAATCCAGGCCCCCCCAAGTCCCCCGGGAGCCCCCGGCCCAAGGGCGGCCCCGCACCGATGGGCATGAAGGGCGGGGTGTTGAGGCTGGGCGCCGAGACGCCGATGGCGTTGACGGCGAAGACCCTCATCTCGTAGAGCACGCCCTCGATCATGCGCGCCGACTCGAAGGCGAGCGCCGGCAGCACCTCGAAGTTCAGCTTCATCCAGCGCATGGAGCCCTTCTTCTTCCTCTCCACCAGGTAACCTGCGCGCAGGTGGGCGCCGGCGGGCGACGGGAGACGGGCGGGGATGGGGGGGACGGGCGGGGACGGGTGGGGACAGGTGAGGACAGGTGAGACAGGTGGGGACAGGTGAGACAGGTGGGGACAGGTGAGACAGGTGGGGACAGGTGAGGACAGGTGGGGACAGGTGAGACAGGTGGGGACAGGTGGGGACAGGTGGGGACAGGTGAGACAGGTGGGGACAGGGGAGACAGGTGGGGACAGGTGGGGACAGGTGGGGACAGGTGGGGACGGGTGGGGACGGGTGGGGACAGGTGGGGACGGGTGAGGACAGGTGGGGACAGGTGGGGACAGGTGAGACAGGTGAGACAGGTGGGGACAGGTGGGGACAGGTGGGGACAGGTGGGGACAGGTGGGGACAGGTGGGGACGGGTGGGGACAGGTGGGGACAGGTGAGACAGGTGGGGACAGGTGAGGACAGGTGAGACAGGTGGGGACAGGGGAGACAGGTGGGGACAGGTGAGACAGGTGGGGACAGGTGGGGACAGGTGGGGACAGGTGAGACAGGTGGGGACAGGGGAGACAGGTGGGGACAGGTGGGGACAGGTGGGGACAGGTGGGGAGAGGTGGGGACAGGTGAGACAGGTGGGGACAGGTGAGACAGGTGGGGACAGGTGGGGACAGGTGAGACAGGTGGGGACAGGTGAGACAGGTGGGGACGGGTGGGGACAGGTGGGGACAGGTGAGACAGGTGGGGACAGGTGAGACAGGTGGGGACAGGTGGGGACAGGTGAGACAGGTGGGGACGGGTGGGGACAGGTGGGGACAGGTGAGACAGGTGGGGACAGGGGAGACAGGTGGGGACAGGTGGGGACAGGTGAGACAGGTGGGGACAGGTGAGACAGGTGAGACAGGTGAGACAGGTGGGGACAGGTGGGGACAGGTGAGACAGGTGGGGACAGGTGAGGACAGGTGAGACAGGTGGGGGCAGGTGAGAAAGGTGGGGACAGGTGGGGACAGGTGGGGACAGGTGGGGACAGGTGAGACAGGTGGGGACAGGAGAGACAGGTGGGGACAGGTGGGGACAGGTGGGGACAGGTGGGGACAGGTGAGACAGGTGGGGACAGGGGAGACAGGTGGGGACAGGTGGGGACAGGTGGGGACAGGTGGGGACAGGTGAGACAGGTGGGGACAGGTGAGGACAGGTGAGACAGGTGGGGACAGGGGAGACAGGTGGGGACAGGTGAGGACAGGTGAGACAGGTGAGACAGGTGGGGACAGGTGGGACAGGTGGGGACAGGTGGGGACAGGTGAGAAAGGTGGGGACAGGTGGGGACAGGTGGGGACAGGTGGGGACAGGTGAGAGAGGTGGGGACAGGTGAGACAGGTGAGACAGGTGGGGACAGGTGGGGACAGGTGGGGACAGGTGGGGACAGGTGAGAAAGGTGGGGACAGGTGGGGACAGGTGGGGACAGGTGGGGACAGGTGGGGACAGGTGAGACAGGTGGGGACAGGTGGGGACAAGTGGGGACAGGTGGGGACAGGTGAGACAGGTGGGGACAGGTGAGACAGGTGAGGGGACAGGTGAGACAGGTGGGGACAGGTGAGACAGGTGGGGACAGGTGAGGACAGGTGGGGACAGGTGAGACAGGTGAGACAGGTGGGGACAGGTGGGGACAGGTGGGGACAGGTGAGGACAGGTGGGGACAGGTGAGACAGGTGGGGACAGGTGGGGACAGGTGGGGACAGGTGAGACAGGTGGGGACAGGTGAGGACAGGTGAGACAGGTGGGGACAGGTGAGACAGGTGGGGACGGGTGGGGACAGGTGGGGACAGGTGAGACAGGTGAGAAAGGTGGGGACAGGTGGGGACAGGTGGGGACAGGTGAGAGAGGTGGGGACAGGTGAGACAGGTGAGACAGGTGGGGACAGGTGGGGACAGGTGGGGACAGGTGAGACAGGTGGGGACAGGTGGGGACAGGTGGGGACAGGTGAGAAAGGTGGGGACAGGTGGGGACAGGTGGGGACAGGTGAGACAGGTGGGGACAGGTGGGGACGGGTGAGGGGACAGGTGAGGACAGGTGGGGACAGGTGAGGGATGGGGGGGGGCAGGTGTGGGGCAGTTGAGGACAGGTTGGAAAGGTGGGACAGAGGTGGGATATGGGGGGGACAGGTGTCCCCAGGTGTGCCCAGGTGTGCCCAGGTGTGCCCAGGTGTCCCCAGGTGTCCCCAGGTGTCCCCAGGTGTGCCCCGGTGTCCCCAGGTGTCCCCAGGTGTGCCCAGGTGTGCCCAGGTGTGCCTCTCACCTGTCACCGGCTGTCCCCCGTCGTACTTGGGCGGTTCCCACTCCAGCACCGCCCAGTCCTCGCCCACCGAGGTGACCCGCACGGCCTCGGGGGGGTCAGGGACGTCTGTGGGGACAGGTGAGCACAGGTGAGCTCACCTGGGGACACGTGTGTCACCGGTGAGCCCAGGTGTGTTCCCAAGTGTCCTGCCGTGTTGCCAGCTGTGCTCAGGTGTGCACAGGTGACCCTGTATCTCCATCTAGGTGTGTCTATGTCCCCCCAGGTGTGCCCAGGTGTGCCCAGGTGTCCCCAGGTGTGCCCATATCTCCCTCCACATGTGCCCAGGTGTGCCCAGGTGTGCACAGGTTTGCACAGGTGAGCGCATCTCTCCCTCTAGGTGTCCCCAGCTGTGCCCACGTGTCCCCAGGTGCGCCCAGGTGTGCCTGTATGCCCCTCTAGCTGTGCCCAGGTGTGTCACAGGTGCTCCCAGATGCGCCCAGGTGTGCCCAGGTGTGTCACAGGTGCTCCCAGGTGCTCCCAGGTGTGCCTGTATGCCCCCTCGAGGTGTTCCCAGGTGCTCCCAGGTGTGTCACAGGTGTTCCCAGGTGTCCCCAGGTGCTCCCAGGAGTCCCCAGGTGTGCCCAGGTGTCCCCAGGTGCTCCCAGGTGTCCCCAGGTGCGCCCAGGTGTCCCCAGGTGCTCCCAGGCGTCCCCAGGTGTGCCCAGGTGTCCCCAGGTGCTCCCAGGTGTCCCCAGGTGCGCCCAGGTGTCCCCAGGTGCTCCCAGGTGTCCCCAGGTGTGCCCAGGTGTGTCACAGGTGCTCCCAGGTGTGCCCAGGTGCTCCCAGGTGTCCCCAGGTGTGTCACAGGTGTCCCCAGGTGTGCCCAGGTGTGTCACAGGTGCTCCCAGGTGTCCCCAGGTGCGCCCAGGTGTGTCACAGGTGCTCCCAGGTGTGCCCAGGTGTGTTCCCAGGTGCTCCCAGGTGTCCCCAGGTGCTCCCAGGCGTCCCCAGGTGCGCCCAGGCGCGCCGTACCCACGACGCGGATGCTGATGGCGGCGGTGTCCTCGCCGGCCGGGTTGGTGACGCGGATCAGGTAGCGGCCCTCGTCCCCGCGCTCGGCGCTCTCGATGACGAAGCTGCTGAGGCCGTGCTTCTCCTCCAGCCGGACACGCCCCTCGCGCCCCGAGAACTCCTGGGGGACAGGTGAGCACAGGTGAGAACACCTGGGACAGGTGAGCTCACACAGGGACAGGTGAGAGCAGCTGGAGACAGGTGAGGACAGAGTGGTCACAGGGCTCCAGGTGTGACACAGGTGACACACAGGTGACACAGGTGACTCAGGTGACACTCAGGTGACACTCAGGTGACACTCAGGTGACACACAGGTGACACACAGGTGACACACAGGTGACACTCAGGTGTGTCCCAGGTGAGCTCACCTGTCCGTCCTTGCTCCAGGTGACCGTTGGCAGCGGCTCCCCCGAGATGGGGACAGTGACACAGGTGACACAGGTGACACACAGGTGACACAGGTGACACACAGGTGACACAGGTGACACTCAGGTGACACTCAGGTGAGCTCACCTGTCCGTCCTTGCTCCAGGTGACCGTTGGCAGCGGCTCCCCCGAGATGGGCACGTCCAGGCGCAGTTTGTTCCCGGCCACCACCACCAGCGTGTTCTCCGTGTCCTTCCCCGAACAGTCCAGGTGGATCTTGGGGGGCTCTGCCGACAGGTGAGGGACAGGTGAAGACAGGTGACACAGGTGACACAGGTGACACAGGTGAGGACAGGTGAGGACAGGTAGGGACAGGTGTGCCCTGCCCCCTCCCAGGTGTGCCCTGTCCCGCCCAGGTGTCACCTGTGCCCACAGGTGTCCCCTCCCCCCCCCCCCACCCAGGTGTGCCCTGTCCCTCCCCAGGTGTCCCCCCAGGTGTCCCCTCACCTTGTTTGGGCACGTACTCCACCTTGATCTCTGCGGGGGAAAGGGGCGGGGCCGTCAGTGACGTCACAGACCCCGCCCCCCCTGCCCCATAACTGACCCCGGCCCCATAACTGCCCCCCCCGCCCCACAAATGACCCCCAAGTGACCCCCAGCCCCACAATTGCCCCCCCAGCCCCATAACTGACCCCCCCGCCCCACAATTGCCCCCCCAGTCCCATAACTGCCCCCCCAGCCCCACAATTGCCCCCTCAGCCCCATAACTGACCCCCCCCGCCCCACAATTGCCCCCCAGCCCCATAACTGCCCCCCCGCCCCACAATTGCCCCCCCAGCCCCATAACTGCCCCCCCAGCCCCACAATTGCCCCCCCAGCCCCATAACTGCCCCCCCAGCCCCACAATTGCCCCCCCAGCCCCATAACTGCCCCCCCAGCCCCACAATTGCCCCCTCAGCCCCATAACTGACCCCCCCCGCCCCACAATTGCCCCCCCAGCCCCATAACCGACCCCCCCAGCCCCACAATTGCCCCCTCAGCCCCATAACTGCCCCCCCGCCCCACAATTGCCCCCCCAGCCCCATAACCGACCCCCCCAGCCCCACAATTGCCCCCCCAGCCCCATAACCGACCCCCCCGCCCCACAATTGCCCCCCCAGTCCCATAACCGACCCCCCCAGCCCCACAATTGCCCCCCCGGGTGCCCCCCCAGCCCCACAATTGCCCCCCCAGCCCCATAACCGACCCCCCCAGCCCCACAATTGCCCCCTCAGCCCCATAACCGACCCCCCCAGCCCCACAATTGCCCCCCCAGCCCCATAACTGACCCCCCCGCCCCACAATTGCCCCCTCAGCCCCATAACTGCCCCCCCGCCCCACAATTGCCCCCCCAGCCCCATAACCGACCCCCCAGCCCCATAACTGACCCCCCCGCCCCACAATTGCCCCCTCAGCCCCATAACTGCCCCCCCAGCCCCACAATTGCCCCCTCAGCCCCATAACTGCCCCCCCAGCCCCACAATTGCCCCCCCAGCCCCATAACTGACCCCCCCGCCCCACAATTGCCCCCTCAGCCCCATAACTGCCCCCCCAGCCCCACAATTGCCCCCCCAGCCCCATAACTGACCCCCCCGCCCCACAATTGCCCCCCCAGCCCCATAACCGACCCCCCCCGCCCCCCAAGTGCCCCCCGGCCAGCCCCACCGAGGAAGTTGAGCTTGGCCGAGAGCGTGAGGGCGAAGCCGTCGGGGACGAAGGTGTAGTCGCCCTCGTCCTCGGGCCGCACGTCGTCGATCACCAGCTTGTGGATCCTGCGGGGTTCGGGGGCTCAAAATCCCAAAAAAATCCCAAATCTCCCCCAAAAAAACCCCAAATTTCCCGAAAAAATCCCAAATTCCCCCCAAAAAATCCCAAATTTCCCGAAAAAATCGCAAATTCCCCAAAAAACCCCCAAATTCCCCAAAAAACCCCGCCCAGGAATCCTCAGCTTTGGGTTTCACGTCGTCGATCAGCAGCTTGTGGATCCTGCGGGGTTCGGGGGCTCAAAATCCCAAAAAATCCCAAATCTCCCCCAAAAACCCCGAATTCCCCCCAAAAAACCCCAAATTCCCGAAAAAACCCCCAAATTCCCGAAAAAACCCCGCCCAGAAACCCCAAATTCCCCCCAAAATCCCACCCAAGTGCCCAAAAATCCCAAAAGCCCCCCCAAAAACCCCAAATTCCCCCCAAAAATCCCAAATTCCCCCAAAAAAATCCCAAATTCCCCCAAAAAATCCCCAAATCCCCCCCCAAAAACTCCAAACTCCCCCAAAAAATCCCAAATTCCCAAAAAAATCCCAAATTCCCAAAAAAATTCCCAAATTCCCCAAAAAAATCCCAAATTCCCCAAAAAACCCCGCCCAGAAACCCCAAATCCCCCAAAAAGTCCCACCCAAGTGCCCAAAAATCTCAAAATCCCCCCCCCAAACCCCAAATTCCCCCCCAAAAAATCCCCCAAATTCCCCCAAAAAATCCCAAAATCCCCCCCAAAAACTCCAAACTCCCCAAAAAATCCCAAATTCCCCCAAAAATCCCCCAATTTCCCCCACAAAAATCCCAAAATCCGCCCCCCAAAACTCCAAATTCCCCCAAAAATCCCCAAATCCCCCCAAAAAACCCCCAAATTCCCCCCAAAATCCCACCCAAGTGCCCAAAAATCCCAAAATCTCCCCAAAATCCCCCAAATTCCCCCCAAAAATCCCAAAATCCCCCCGCAAAAACCCCAAATTCCCAAAAATCCCAAATTCCCCAAAAACCCCGCCCAGAAACCCCAAATTCCTCAAAAAATCCCACCCAAGTGCCCAAAAATTCCAAAATCCCCCCAAAAAATCCCACATTCCCCAAAAAATCCCAAATTCCCCCAAAAATCCCAAATTCCCCCCAAAATCACCCAGATTCCCCCAAAAAATCCCAAAATCCCCCCCCCAAAACTCCCAAATTCCCCAAAAAAATCCCAAATTCCCCAAAAAATCCCAAATTCCCCAAAAAAATCCCAAATTCCCCCCAAAAATCCCAAATTCCCCCCAAAACCCCGCCCAGAAATCCCCAAATTCCGCTCGGTTTTTTGTCAGTTTTTCGAGGAGGATTTTTTTTGATTTGCGATTTTTTGGTTTTACTTTTTTCACTTTTTTTTTCCTCCTTTTTCCCCCTTTTTTGCCTTTTTTTTTTTTTTCCATATTTTGGGGCGTTTTTTAAAATTATTTTTTAAATTTTTACTTTTTTTACTTTTTAATGGGTTTTTAAATTTTTTTTTTAATTTTGACCATTTTTTAAAACTTTTTAAGGGTTTTTAAAATTTTTTTAAATTATTGACTTTTTTTAATTTTTTAGGGTTTTTAAAATTTTTTTTTTAAATTTTGACCCTTTTTTACATTTTTTAGGTTTTTTTATTTATTTCAAACTTTGACCCTTTTTTTACTTTTTTAGGAGCTTTTTAAATTTTTTTTTTAAATTTTGACTTTTTTACTTTTTTAGGGTTTTTTTAAAATTCTTTTTTTTCAATTTTGACTTTTTAACCTTTTTTAGGGTTTTTAAAAAATATTTTTATTTTGACCTTTTTTTTTTTTTTACTTTTTTAGGGTTTTTTATTTATTTTTTTTAAACTTTGACCCTTTTTTCACTTTTTTAGTTTTTTTAAAAAAATTTTTCAAATTTTTTGATTTCTTTTACTTTTTAGGATTTTTTAAAATTTTTTTTTAAATTTTGACTTTTTAAAAACTTTTTTAGGTTTTTTATTTAATTTTTTAAAATTTTTGACCTTTTTTTACTTTTTTACTTTCTTTTTAAAATTTTGACCTTTTCAAAAACTTTTTTAGGTTTTTTTAAATTTTTTTTTTTAAATTTTGACCTTTTTTTTTTTACTTTTTTAGGACCTTTTTTGGGGTTTTTTAGATTTTTTGGGTCCTTTTCTGGTTTTTCCGGACTTTTAGGGATTTTTTGGGGGCTCTCACCTGCCGGTGTGCGAGATGTGGATGCGTTTGCTGGGCCGCACCTCCACCCCGTTCTTGAACCAGCGGCCCGTGACCTTCTCGTCCGACACCTCGCACTTGAACACGGCCTGCTCGGTGGCCTGCACCGTCAGGTCCGCGATGCCCTGCAGCACCTCCAGCTGCTTCTCTGGGGGGCGAAAAACGGGGGCTGGGGGGACCCCAAAATCCACCCCGAGATCCCAAAATCCACCCCGAGATCCTAAAATCCACCCCGAGATCCCAAAATCCACCTGGAGCCCATAAATGTCATTTAAATCCATGGAGAACCCGTGAGGAACCCCTGAGGAACCCGTGAGGAACACCTGGAGAACCTCCAGCTGCTTTCTCTGGGGGGTTTGGAGCACCCCAAAATCCACCTGGAGCCCATAAATGTCTTTGGAACTCCATAAATGTCCTTTAAATCCATGGAGAACCCGTGAGGAACATCTGGAGAACCTCCAGCTGCTTCTCTGGGGGGTGAAAAACGGGGGTTGGGGCACCCCAAAATGCACCTGGACCCCATAATATCCACCTGGAGCCCATAAATGTCTTCGGAACTCCATAAATGTCCTTTAAATCCATGGAGAACCCGTGAGGAACATCTGGAGAACCTTCTGGAGAACTTCCAGCTGCTTCTCAGGGGGGCTGAAAACGGGGGTTGGGGCACCCCAACATCTGCGATCTCCAGAACCTTCTCCCCAAACATCTCCTGGACCTTCCAGAACCTTCCAGAACCTTCTGGGATCTCCAGAACCTTCTCCCTAAACATCTCCAGAACCTTCCAGGACACCCCCCCTCCAGCACCTTCTAGAACCTTCCGGAACTTTCTGAGATCTCCAGAACCTTCCATGAGGTGACCCTCAAACCTCTCCAGAACCTTCCAGGACCTCCTGATATCTCCAGAACCTTCCATGAGGTGACCCTCAAACATCTCCTGGACCTTCCATGACCCTCCAGAAACCCCCAGGACCTTCTAGGGCCTTCCGGGACCCTCCCAAACACTCTAGAACCTTCTGAGATCTCCAGAACCTTCTCCTCAAACACTTCCTGGACCTTCCAGAACCTTCTGAGATCTCCAGGACTTTCTCCTCAAACATCTCCAGGACCTCCTGATATCTCCAGAACCTTCCCTTAGGTGACCCTCAAACCTCTCCAGAACCTTCCGGAAGGTCCCGTGACCTCTCACCCTCGATGATGACCTCGGCCTCGGCCTCGCCGCCGTTGGTCATGATGCGGTAGCGCCCGGTGTCCTCCTTGGTGGCCTCGTTGAGGATCAGGAAATGTTTCTTGCCGTCCTTCTTGAAGCGGTACTTGAAGGCGTCCTCGCGGGTCAGCTCCACGCCGTCCTTCATCCTGCGCGGCGGACGGCGGGGGACAGGAGTGGACACGGGGTGGACACGGGGTGGACATGGGGATGGAGATGGAGATGGACATGGAGATGGAGATGGACATGGGGTGGACACGGGGTGGACATGGGGATGGAGATGGAGATGGACATGGAGATGGAGATGGACATGGGGTGGACACGGGGTGGACATGGGGATGGAGATGGAGATGGACATGGAGATGGAGATGGAGATGGAGATGGACATGAGATGGACATGGGGTGGACACGGGGTGGACATGGGGATGGAGATGGACATGGAGATGGAGATGGAGATGGAGATGGACATGGGGTGGACACGGGGTGGACATGGGGATGGAGATGGAGATGGACATGGAGATGGAGATGGACATGGAGTGGACATGAGATGGACATGGGGTGGACATGGAGATGGAGATGGAGATGGAGATGGAGATGGAGATCGACATGGGGTGGACACGGGGTGGACATGGAGATGGAGATGGAGTGGACACAGGGTGGACATGGAGATGGACATGGACATGGACATGGACATGGACATGGGGTGGACATGGAGTGGACACAGGGTGGACATGGAGATGGACATGGGGTGGACATGGAGTGGACACGGCGTGGATTTGGGGTGGACACCGGATGGACGGACGGACGGACGGAGGGACGTCCTCACCACATGACCTGCGCGCCCTCCTCGGACACCTCGGCCTCCAGCACCACGCGCTCGCCCACCACCACCTGCTGGTCCTCGGGGCCCTTCATGATGGTCACCGGGGGCTCTGCGCAGGTGAGACCACACAGGTGAGACAGGTGAGACAGGTGAGACAGGTGTGACAGGTGTGACAGGTGTGACAGGTGAGACAGGTGAGACAGGTGTGACAGGTGTGACAGGTGTGACAGGTGTGACAGGTGTGACAGGTGAGACAGGTGAGACAGGTGTGACAGGTGTGACAGGTGTGACAGGTGAGACAGGTGAGACAGGTGAGACAGGTGTGACAGGTGTGACAGGTGACAGTGACAGGTGACACCACCACCTGCTGGTCCTCGGGGCCCTTCATGATGGTCACCGGGGGCTCTGGGGACAGGTGACGAGGGTGACACACAGGGGACACAGGTGACACACACAGGTGACACACACAGGTGACACACAGGTGACACACAGGTGACACACACACAGGTGACACACAGGTGACACAGGTGACCCACAGGTGACACTCACCTTTGACGAAGACCTCGGTGAAGCTTTTCTCGTCGTTGACCCGGCACTCGTAGGCACACACAGGTGACACACACAGGTGAGGTGGCACACAGGTGACACACAGGTGACACACACAGGTGACACACACAGGTGACACACAGGTGACACACACAGGTGACAAACACACAGGTGACCCACAGGTGACCCACAGGTGACACTCACCTTTGACGAAGACCTCGGTGAAGCTTTTCTCGTCGTTGACCCGGCACTCGTAGGCACACACAGGTGACACAGGTGACACACAGGTGACACACAGGTGACACACACACAGGTGACCCACAGGTGACCCACAGGTGACACTCACCTTTGACGAAGACCTCGGTGAAGCTTTTCTCGTCGTTGACCCGGCACTCGTAGGCCGCGTCGTCGGCCAGGGAACATTTGTTGATGGTCAGGATGCGCTTCAGCCCCACGTTCTCGAACACGTACCTGGGGACACACCTGGGTCACCTGGGGACACACCTGGGGACACACCTGGGGACACACCTGGGTCACCTGGGGACACACCTGGGGACACACCTGGGGACACACCTGGGTCACCTGGGGACACACCTGGGGACACACCTGGGGACACACCTGGGGACACACCTGGGTCACCTGGGGACACACCTGGGGACACCTGGGGACACCTGTGACATCTGTGACACACTTGGGCTCACCTGGGGACACCTGGGCTCACCTGGGGACACACCTAGGGACACCTGGGGCACACCTGGGGCACACCTGGGGACACCTGGGCACACCTGGGGACACCTGGGGCACACCTGGGCACACCTGGGGCACACCTGGGGACACCTGGGGCACACCTGGGCACACCTGGGCACACCTGGGCACACCTGGGGACACCTGGGGGCACACCTGGGCACACCTGGGCACACCTGGGCACACCTGGGGACACCTGGGGGCACACCTGGGCACACCTCGGGCACACCTGGGGCACACCTGGGGCACACCTGGGCACACCTGGGGCACACCTGGGGCACACCTGGGGACACCTCGGGCACACCTCGGGCACACCTGGGGCACACCTGGGGACACCTGGGCTCACCTGGGGACACACCTAGGGACACCTGGGCACACCTGGGCTCACCTGGGGCACACCTGGGCTCACCTGGGGCACACCTGGGGCTCACCTGGGCACACCTGGGGCTCACCTGGGCACACCTGGGGCACACCTGGGGACACACCTGGGTCACCTGGGGACACACCTGGGGACACCGGGGCACACCGGGGCACACCTGGGGCACACCTGGGGCACACCTGGGGACACCTGGGCACACCTGGGGGCACACCTGGGCACACCTCGGGCACACCTGGGGCACACCTGGGGACACCTGGGGCACACCTGGGCACACCTGGGCACACCTGGGGCACACCTGGGCACACCTGGGGCACACCTGGGCACACCTGGGCACACCTGGGCACACCTGGGGGCACACCTGGGCACACCTGGGCACACCTGGGGACACCTGGGGGCACACCTGGGCACACCTCGGGCACACCTGGGGCACACCTGGGGCACACCTGGGCACACCTGGGGCACACCTGGGGCACACCTGGGGCTCACCTGGGCACACCTGGGCACACCTGGGGCTCACCTGGGGCACACCTGGGGCTCACCTGGGGCACACCTGGGCACACCTGGGGCACACCTGGGCACACTTGGGGCACACCTGGGCACACCTGGGCACTCACTTGTTGCTGGGTTTGATCAGCTGCCCGTTCTTGTACCACTTGAGGGGCAGGTGGGGACACCTGGGCACACCTGGGGCACACCTGGGGCACACCTGGGGCACACCTGGGCACACCTGGGGCACACCTGGGGCACACCTGGGCACACCTGGGCACTCACTTGTTTCTGGGTTTGATCAGCTGCCCGTTCTTGTACCACTTGAGGGGCAGGTGGGGACACCTGGGCACACCTGGGCACACCTGGGCACACCTGGGGCACACCTGGGCACACCTGGGCTCACCTGGGCACACCTGGGGACACACCTGGGGACACACCTGGGGACACACCTGGGCACACCTGGGGCACACCTGGGGCACACCTGGGGACACCTCGGGCACATCTGGGCTCACCTGGGGCACACCTGGGGACACACCTGGGCACACCTGGGGCACACCTGGGGCACACCTGGGCACACCTGGGGCACACCTGGGGCACACCTGGGGCACACCTGGGCACACCTGGGCACACCTGGGCACACCTGGGGCACACCTGGGCACACCTGGGCACTCACTTGTTGCTGGGTTTGATCAGCTGCCCGTTCTTGTACCACTTGAGGGGCAGGTCGGGGTTGCTCAGCTCCACCATCAGCCGGATCTTGTTGCCTTTGTCCACCTGGTAGGCGGGGTCCAGCTTCCGGATGAAGGCTGCGCACAGGTGAGCTCAGGTGAGACCCAAAAATTCCACCCCCCAAAAACATCCACCCCCCCAAAAAAAAACCCCTCAAAAAATCCCCCAAAATCGCCCCAAAAATCCCAGATTCAAAAGGGTTCAACTGGCAGGTGAAGGATGGGGACAGGTGAGCTCAGGTGAGCTCAGGTGAGCTCAGGTGACACGCAAAACCCACCCCAAAATCCCCCCAAAAAATCCCGAAAAAATCCCCCCAAATTTCCCAAATTCTCAGGAAATTTCCCCCAAAAAATCACAAAAAAAAATCCCCCCCCAAAAAAATTCCCCAAAAATTAAAAAAAAAACCCAAAAAGTCGCAGATTTACAAGGGTTCAACTTCCAGGTGAAGGTCACGCACAGGTGAGCTCAGGTGAGCCCCCAAAACCACTCCCCCCAAAAAAATCCCAAATTCCCGGGAAATTCCATCCAAAAATCCCACCAAAAAAATCCCCAAAAAATCAAAAAAAAAAAAAAATCCTAAAAAATTTCCCCAAAAATCCAAAAATCCCCCAAAATTCCCCCAAATCCCACTTTGACCTTGAGCCACCCCCGTGCCTCGAATCCCCCTAAGATCACCTTAAAATCCGCCGAAAAATCCCCAAAATCCCAAAAAAATCCCAAAAAATCCCAAAAAATCCCCCAAAATTCCCAAAAAATCGCAAAATCCCCCAAAATTCCCCCAAATCCCACCTTGACCTTGAGCCACCCCCGTGCCTCCAATCCCCCTAAAATCACCTTAAAATCCGCCGAAAAATCCCCAAAAAATTCCCAAAAAATCCCAAAAAATTCCCCAAAATCCCAAAAAAATCCCCCAAAATTCCCAAAAAATCCCAAAATGCCCCAAAATTCCCCCAAATCCCCCAAAATTCCCCCAAATCCCACCTTGACCTTGAGCCACCCCTGTCCTTGGAATCCCCCTAAAATCCCCTTAAAATTCGCCAAAAAATCCCCAAAATCCCAAAAAAATCCCAAAAAATCCCAAAAAATCCCAAAAAATCCCAAAAAATCCCAAAAAAATCCCCCAAAATTCCCAAAAAATCGCAAAATCCCCCAAAATTCCCCCAAATCCCACCTTGACCTTGAGCCACCCCCGTGCCTCGAATTCCCCTAAAATCACCTTAAAATCCGCCAAAAAATCCCCAAAATCCCCCCAAAATCCAAAAAAATTCCCAAAAAATCCCAAAATCCCCCCAAAATTCCCCCAAATCCCACCTTGACCTTGAGCCACCCCCGTGCCTCGAATCCCCCTAAAATCCCCTTAAAATCCGCCAAAAAATCCCCAAAATCCCCCCAAAATCCAAAAAAATTCCCAAAAAATCCCCAAATCCCCCCAAATTCCCCCAAATCCCACCTTGACCTTGAGCTACCCCCGTGCCTCCAATCCCCCTAAAATCACCTTAAAATTCGCCAAAAAATCCCCCCAAAATCCCCAAAAACTCCCCAAAAAATCCCCAAAATTTGCCAAAAACCCTCCAAAAATCCCAATTTCCCCCCAAATTTCCCCGAAAATCCCCGAATTTCCGCCGATTTTCCCACCTTCGCTCTTTTTGGGCTCCACCTTGATCTTTTTGAGGCGCTTGAGCATGCCGCGCAGGTCGGTGATGCCGTACTGGAAGGCGATGCGCTCGTACTCGCTCTTCTTGGTGACGCCCTTGAGCAGCTCCCAGATCTCGGGCGGGATCAGATCTTCCTCGTCGTCCTTCTTCTTCTTCTTCTTCGTCTCCTCGGCCTCCTCCTCCCTGCGGGGACATCGTCATCGTCATCATCGTCGTCATCATCGTCATCGTCATCATCCTCAACATCGTCATCGTCATCATCATCATCATCGTCATCATCATCGTCATCATCGTCATCATCCTCAACATCGTCATCGTCATCATCATTGTCATCATCATCATCTTCGTCATCATCATCATCATTGTCATCGTCATCATCGTCATCATTGTCATCGTCATCATCGTCATCATCCTCAACATCGTCATCGTCATCGTCATCATCGTCGTCATCGTCATCATCGTCATCGTCATCATCCTCAACATCGTCATCGTCATCGTCATCATCGTCGTCATCGTCATCATCGTCATCGTCATCATCCTCAACATCGTCATCGTCATCGTCATCATCGTCGTCATCGTCATCATCGTCATCGTCATCATCATCATCGTCCTCAACATCGCCATCGTCATCATCATTGTCATCGTCATCATCGTCATCGTCATCATTGTCATCGTCATCATCATCCTCAACATCGTCATTGTCATCATCATCATCGTCCTCAACATCGTCATCGTCATCATCATTGTCATCATCATCATCGTCATCGTCATCATCGTCATCGTCATCATCATCCTCAACATCGTCATCATCATCCTCAACATCGTCATCATCATCATCCCCATCCTCACCCCAAAGTCATTGTCATCGTCATCATCATCATCGTCATCCTCATCCCATTCCCATTCCTCATCCTCATCCTCATCCCAAAGTCTTCCTCATCGTCCTTCTTCGTCTCCTCGGCCTCCTCCTCCCTGCGGGGACATCGTCGTCGTCATCATCGTCATCGTCATCGTCATCGTCCTCAACATCGTCATCGTCCTCATCATCATCATCATCGTCATCCTCATCCCATCCCAAAGTCATCATCCTCATCCTCATCCTCATCCTTGTCTTCATCCCGAAGTTATCTTCGTCCTCATCCCATCCCTGTTCCTGTCCTCATCCTCATCCTCATCTTCATCCTCATCCTCATCCTCATCCCAAAGTCATCGTCATCGTCATCGTCATTGTCATCATTGCCACCGTCATCCTCATCATCGTCATCGTTGTCATTGTCATCATCATCGTCATCCTCATCCCATTCCTATTCCTCATCCTCATCCCAAAGTCATTGTCATCTTCATCCTCATCCTCATCCTCATCCTCATCCTCATCCTCATCCTCATCCTCATCCCAAAGTCATCGTCATCATCATCGTCATCGTCGTCATCTTCATCCTCATCCCATCCTCATCCTCATTCCAAAGTCATCATCATCGTCATCATCATCGTCATCTTCATCCTCATCCCCATCCTCATCCTCATCCTCATCTCAAAGTCATCGTCATCATCATCACTGTCACCCTCATCTTCATCCTCATCCTCATCCCGGAGTCATCGTCATCCCCATCCTCATCCTCATCTTCATCCTCTTCCCCATCCTCATCCTCATCCCAAAGTCGTCATTGTCATCATCCTCATCCTCATCTTCATCCTCATCCTCATCCTCATCCCAAAGTCATCGTCATCATCATCACTGTCACCCTCATCTTCATCCTCATCTTCATCCCGGAGTCATCGTCATCCCCATCCTCATCCTCATCTTCATCCTCTTCCCCATCATCCTCATCCCAAAGTCGTCATTGTCATCATCCTCATCTTCATCCTCATCCTCATCCTCATCCCAAAGTCATCATCATCATCATCATTGTCACCCTCATCTTCATCCTCATCTTCATCCCGGAGTCATCGTCATCGTCATCCTCATCCTCACCTTCATCCTCTTCCCCATCCTCATCCTCATCCCAAAGTCGTCATCGTCATCCTCATCTTCATCCTCATCCCCATCCCCATCATCATCTTCATCCTCTTCCCCATCCTCATCCTCATCCCAAAGTCGTCATTGTCATCATCCTCATCCTCATCTTCATCCTCATCCCCATCCCAAAGTCATTCCCATCCCCGTCACCATCCTCATCACCATCGCCCTCGTCATCTTCCTCCTCCTCCTCCTCCTCCTCCTCCTCCCACCTCTTTTTCAGGAGCCCGCTGAAGTCCAGCTCTCCGGCCGCGTCGTCCTTGGCGTCAGCCCTGCGGGGAAAATTTTGGGGAGAAATTGGGGGATTTGGGGAAAAATCCGGGGAATTCGGGGGCATTGGGGGAATTTGGAGGGGATTTGGAGGGAAATTTGGGAAATTCGGGGGAATTTTGGGGAATTTTGTGGGATTTGGGGGGTTTGGGGGTCCTGGGTCAGTTTTGGGGGGTGTCCCGAGTGGGTTTTGGGGTCCCCAGGTGTGTTTTTGGGGTCCCAGGTGTGTTTTGGGGTCCCAGGTGTGTTTTTTGGGGGTCCCAGGTGTGTTTTGGGGTCCCAGGTGTATTTTGGGGTCCCAGGTGTGTTTTGGGGTCCCGGGTGTGTTTTGGGGTGTCCCAGGTGTGTTTTGGGGTCCCAGGTGTATTTTGGGGTCCCAGGTGTGTTTTGGGGTCCCAGGTGTGTTTTTTGGGGGTCCCAGGTGTGTTTTGGGGTCCCAGGTGTATTTTGGGGTCCCAGGTGTGTTTTGGGGTCCCAGGTGTGTTTTTTGGGGGTCCCAGGTGTGTTTTGGGGTCCCAGGTGTGTTTTTGGGGTCCCGGGTGTGTTTTGGGGGGTCTCAGGTGTGTTTTTGGGGTCCCAGGTGTGTTTTTGGGGTCCCAGGTGTATTTTGGGGTCCCAGGTGTGTTTTTGGGGTCCCAGGTGTGTTTTGGGGTCCCGGGTGTGTTTTTGGGGTCCCAGGTGTGTTTTGGGGTCCCGGGTGAGTTTTTGGGGGTCCCAGGTGGGTTTTGGGGTCCCCAGGTGGGTTTTTGGGGTCTCCAGGAGGGTTTTGGGGTCCCAGGTGTGTTTTTGGGGTCCCAGGTGTGTTTTGGGGTCCCAGGTGTGTTTTTGGGGTCCCAGGTGTGTTTTGGGGTCCCAGGTGTGTTTTTGGGGTCCCAGGTGTGTTTTGGGGTCCCAGGTGTGTTTTGGGGTCCCGGGTGTGTTTTGGGGTGTCCCCAGGTGTGTTTTGGGGTGTCCCGGGTGTGTTTTGGGGTGTCCCAGGTGTGTTTTGGGGTCCCAGGTGTGTTTTTGGGGTCCCAGGTGTATTTTGGGGTCCCAGGTGTGTTTTTGGGGTCCCAGGTGTGTTTTTGGGGTCCCAGGTGTGTTTTAGGGTCCCAGGTGTGTTTTGGGGTCCCAGGTGTATTTTGAGGTGTCCCAGGTGTGTTTTTGGGGTCCCCAGGTGTGTTTTGGGGTGTCCCCAGGTGTGTTTTTGGGGTCCCAGGTGTGTTTTTTGGGGGTCCCAGGTGTGTTTTTGGGGTCCCGGTGTGTTTTTGGGGGTCCCAGGTGTGTTTTTGGGGTCCCGGGTGTGTTTTTGGGGGTCCCGGGTGTGTTTCTGGGGTGTCCCAGGTGTGTTTTTGGGGGTCCCGGGTGTGTTTTTGGGGTGCCCCAGGTGTGTTTTTGGGGGTCCCAGGTGTGTTTTGGGGTCCCAGGTGTGTTTTTGGGGGTCCCAGGTGTGTTTTGGGGTCCCCAGGTGTGTTTTTGGGGTCCCAGGTGTGTTTTGGGGTCCCAGGTGTGTTTTTGGGGTCCCAGGTGTGTTTTGGGGTCCCAGGTGTGTTTTTGGGGGTCCCAGGTGTGTTTTTGGGGCCCCAGGTGTGTTTTGGGGTCCCAGGTGTGTTTTTGGGGTCCCAGGTGTGTTTTTTGGGGTCCCGGGTGTGTTTTTGGGGGTCCCAGGTGGGTTTTGGGGTCCCCAGGTGGGTTTTTGGGGTCTCCAGGAGGGTTTTGGGGTCCCAGGTGTGTTTTTGGGGGTCCCAGGTGTGTTTTGGGGTCCCAGGTGTGTTTTGGGGTCCCGGGTGTGTTTTGGGGTGTCCCCAGGTGTGTTTTGGGGTGTCCCAGGTGTGTTTTGGGGTGTCCCTCACTCACGTTCTCTTGAAGGCCTGCAGGACGTTCTCCGAGCCCGAGGGACGCCCGGCTGGGGGGGGACAGGAGCGATTTGGCGTTTTTGGGCTGCCCCCGGTAATTCTGGGTAATTTTGGGGTGCTTTGGATGTTTTTTGGGGGGGTTTTGGATAATTTTGGGTGTTTTGGGGTGTTTTTGGGCGTTTCTCACCCTCGACGTCGACGTTGAAGGAGCGGCTGTCCTTCTTGGGGTGTCCCGGTGAATTTTGGGGTTTTTTCATGGGTTTTTGGAGGTGCCCAGGTGAATTTTGGGGTGTTTTGGGTGTTTTTGGTTTTTTGGGGTATCCCAGCGGTTTTTGGGGTTTTTTTGGGGTATTTTGGATGTTTTTGGTTTTTTTTGGGGTTTTTTGGTGGGTTTTTGGGGTGCCCAGGTTAATTTTGGGGTGTTTGGGGTGTTTTTGGTTTTTTGGGGTATCCCAGCGGTTTTTGGGGTTTTTTTGGGGTATTTTGGATGTTTTTGGGGGGTTTTTTTGGGTGTTTTGGATGTTTTTGGGGGTTTTTGGGGTGCCCAGGTGAATTTTGGGATGTTTTGGGTGTTTTTGGTTTTTTGGGGTATCCCAGTGGTATTTTGGGGGTTTTTTGGGGTATTTTGGATGTTTTTTGGGGGTTTTTTGGGTGTTTTGGATGTTTTTTGGGGTTTTTTGGGGTGCCCAGGTGAATTTTGGGGTGTTTTGGGTGTTTTTGGCTTTTTGGGGTATCCCAGAGGTTTTGGGGGTTTTTTTGGGGTATTTTGGATGTTTTGGGGTTTTTTTGGGGTGTTTTGGATGTTTTTTGGGGGGTTTTTTGGGTGTTTTGGATTTTTTTTTTGATTTTTTTTGGGTTTTGGGGTGTTTTGGGGGTTTTTTGGGGTGTCCAAGTTAATTTTGGGCTATTTTGGGTGGTTTTGGTTTTTTGGGGTATCCCAGTGGTTTTTTTGGGATTTTTGGGGTATTTTGGATGTTTTTTGGGGGTTTTTTGGGTGTTTTGGATGTTTTTTGGGGGGTTTTTGGGTGTTTTGGATGTTTTTTGGGGTTTTTTGGGGTGCCCGGGTTAATTTGGGATGTTTTGGGTGTTTTTGGTTTTTTGGGGTATCCCAGTGGTTTTTGGGGTTTTTTGGGGGTATTTTGGATGTTTTTTGGGGGTTTTTTTGGGTGTTTTGGATGTTTTTTGGGGTTTTTTGGGGTGCCCAGGTTAATTTGGGGTGTTTTGGGTGTTTTTGGTTTTTTGGGGTATCCCAGTGGTTTTTGGGTTTTTTTTGGGTATTTTGGATGTTTTTTGGGGGTTTTTTGGGTGTTTTGGATGTTTTTTGGGGTTTTTTGGGGTGCCCAGGTGAATTTTGGGCTGTTTCGGATGATTTTTTGTATTTTTGGGGGGTTTTGGGGTGTTTTGGGGTTTTTTGGGGCGTTTCTCACCCTCGACGTCGATGTTGAAGGAGCAGCTGTCCTTCTTGTCCTTGGCCGCGACCTCGCAGCGATAATCGCCGCGGTCGCCGGGGACCACCTTGGAGATGGAGAGCTCGAAGGTGTACACCTGGACAGGTGAGACAGGGGAGAACGTGAACACCTGGACAGGTGAGACAGGGGAGAACGTGAACACCTGGACAGGTGAGACAGGGGAGAACGTGAACACCTGGACAGGTGAGACGGGGGAGAACGTGAACACCTGGACAGGTGAGATAGGGGAGAACGTGAACACCTGGACAGGTGAGATAGGGGAGAACGGGAGCACCTGGACAGGTGAGACGGGGGAGAACGGGAACACCTGGACAGGTGAGACGGGGGAGAACGTGAACACCTGGGACAGGTGAGACAGGGGAGAACGGGAACACCTGGACAGGTGAGACAGGGGAGAATGTGAACACCTGGACAGGTGAGACGGGGGAGAACGTGAACACCTGGACAGGTGAGACAGGGGAGAACGTGAACACCTGGACAGGTGAGATAGGGGAGAACGTGAACACCTGGACAGGGGAGACGGGGGAGAACGGGAGCACCTGGACAGGTGAGACGGGGGAGAACGGGAACACCTGGACAGGTGAGACGGGGGAGAACGTGAACACCTGGGACAGGTGAGACAGGGGAGAACGGGAACACCTGGACAGGTGAGACAGGGGAGAATGTGAACACCTGGACAGGTGAGACGGGGGAGAACGTGAACACCTGGACAGGTGAGACAGGGGAGAACGTGAACACCTGGACAGGTGAGATAGGGGAGAACGTGAACACCTGGACAGGGGAGACGGGGGAGAACGGGAACACCTGGGACAGGTGAGACAGGGGAGAATGGGACACCTGGACAGGTGAGACAGGGGAGAACGTGAACACCTGGACAGGTGAGACAGGGGAGAATGGGAACACCTGGACAGGTGAGACAGGGGAGAACGGGAACACCTGGACAGGTGAGACAGGGGAGAACGTGAACACCTGGACAGGTGAGACGGGGGAGAATGGGAACACCTGGGACAGGTGAGACAGGGGAGAACGTGAACACCTGGACAGGTGAGACGGGGGAGAACGGGAACACCTGGACAGGTGAGACGGGGGAGAACGTGAACACCTGGACAGGTGAGACGGGGGAGAACGGGAACACCTGGACAGGTGAGACTGGGGAGAATGGGAACACCTGGACAGGTGAGACGGGGGAGAATGGGAACACCTGGACAGGTGAGACAGGGGAGAACGGGAACACCTGGACAGGTGAGACAGGGGAGAATGTGAACACCTGGACAGGTGAGACGGGGGAGAACGTGAACACCTGGACAGGTGAGACAGGGGAGAACGTGAACACCTGGACAGGTGAGATAGGGGAGAACGTGAACACCTGGACAGGGGAGACGGGGGAGAACGGGAACACCTGGGGACAGGTGAGACAGGGGAGAATGGGACACCTGGACAGGTGAGACAGGGGAGAACGTGAACACCTGGACAGGTGAGACAGGGGAGAATGGGAACACCTGGACAGGTGAGACAGGGGAGAACGGGAACACCTGGACAGGTGAGACAGGGGAGAACGTGAACACCTGGACAGGTGAGACGGGGGAGAATGGGAACACCTGGGACAGGTGAGACAGGGGAGAACGTGAACACCTGGACAGGTGAGACGGGGGAGAACGGGAACACCTGGACAGGTGAGACGGGGGAGAACGTGAACACCTGGACAGGTGAGACGGGGGAGAACGGGAACACCTGGACAGGTGAGACTGGGGAGAACGGGAACACCTGGACAGGTGAGACGGGGGAGAATGGGAACACCTGGACAGGTGAGACGGGGGAGAACGGGAACACCTGGACAGGTGAGACGGGGGAGAATGGGACACCTGGGACAGGTGAGACGGGGGAGAATGGGACACCTGGGGACAGGTGAGACAGGGGAGAATGGGACACCTGGACAGGTGAGACAGGGGAGAATGGGACACCTGGACAGGTGAGACAGGGGAGAATGGGAACACCTGGACAGGTGAGACAGGGGAGAATGGGAACACCTGGACAGGTGAGACGGGGGAGAACGGGAACACCTGGACAGGTGAGACCCTGGGGACAGGTGAGACATTGGGGACGGACAGGTGAGCTCACGAACACCTGGGGACAGTGGGGACACACAGGACACAATGAGGGCGGCAGCGGAGACCTCCCAGTGCTCCCAGTAACGCTCCCAGTTCCCCCCAGTCCCCTCCCAGTCTATCCCAGTCCTTCCCAGTCCCCTCCCAGTTCATCCCAGTATAAACCAGTCCCTCCCAGTCCCTCCCAGTTCATCCCAGTTTATCCCAGTCTATCCGTCACTCCCAGTCCCTCCCAGTCCCCATCCCAGTTTGTCCCAGTCCCTCCCAATTCCCACCCAGTCCATCCCAGTCCCCTCCCAGTCCCCTCCAGTATAAACCAGTCTCCCCAAATCCCCTTTTTACCCCTCCCAATCCCCTCCCAGTCCCTCCCAGTCGCTCCCAGTCCCTCCCAGTTCATCCCAATCCCCTCCCAGTTGCTCCCAGTCGCTCCCAGTCCCTCCCAATCCCCTCCCAGTCCCTCCCAGTCGCTCCCAGTTCATCCCAATCCCCTCCCAGTCTCCTCCCAGTCGCTCCCAGTCGCTCCCAGTCCCTCCCAGTTCCCTCCCAGTCCCTCCCAGTCGCTCCCAGTTCATCCCAATCCCCTCCCAGTCGCTCCCAGTCCCTCCCAGTTCATCCCAATCCCCTCCCAGCCCCTCCCAGTTCATCCCAATCCCCTCCCAGTCCCTCCCAGTCGCTCCCAGTCCCTCCCAATCCCCTCCCAGTCCCTCCCAGTCGCTCCCAGTTCATCCCAATCCCCTCCCAGTCTCCTCCCAGTCGCTCCCAGTCGCTCCCAGTCGCTCCCAGTCGCTCCCAGTCCCCTCCCAGTCGCTCCCAGTCGCTCCCAGTCCCTCCCAGTTCCCTCCCAGTGCCCCCCAGTCGCTCCCAGTCCCTCCCAGTTCCCTCCCAGTGCCCCGCAGTCGCTCCCAGTCCCTCCCAGTTCCCTCCCAGTTCCCTCCCAGTGCCCCCCAGTCGCTCCCAGTTCATCCCAGTCCCCTCCCAGTCGCTCCCAGTCGCTCCCAGTCCGCACCTTGGTCTCCTTCTCGCAGCTCTCCCTGAACTGGAAGCGGGCCCCGCTCTTGGCTCCCAGCTCCACCCACTTCCCCTTGAACCACTTGACACCGGGTTTAACTGGGAGCTGCGATCCGTCCACGCGGGCCGAGACCACCACGTCCCCCCCTGGGGAGACCCCCGAGGGTCAGGGGGGACCCCGAAAAGAAAAACCCCAAAAACCCCAAATCCCAAAAATTCCCCTCCAAAAATCCCCCAAAATCCCAAAAATTCCCCTCCAAAAATCCCCCAAAATCCCAAAAATTCCCCTCCAAAAATCCCCCAAAATCCCAAAAATTTCCCCCAGAAATCCCCCAAAATCCCAAAAATTCCCCTCCAAAAATCCCCCAAAATCCCAAAAATTCCCCTCCAAAAATCCCCCAAAATCCCAAAAATTTCCCTCCAAAAATCCCCCCAAAATCCCAAAAATTCCCCTCCAAAAATCCCCCCAAAATCCCAAAAATTCCCCTCCAAAAATCCCCCAAAATCCCAAAAATTTCCCCCAGAAATTCCCCAAAAATCCCAAAAATTTCCCTCCAAAAATCCCCCAAAATCCCAAAAATTCCTCTCCAAAAATCCCCCAAAATCCCAAAAATTCCCCTCCAAAAATCCCCCCAAATCCCAAAAATTCCCCTCCAAAAATCCCCCAAAATCCCAAAAATTCCCCTCCAAAAATCCCCCAAAATCCCAAAAATTCCCCTCCAAAAATCCCCCAAAATCCCAAAAATTTCCCCCAGAAATTCCCCAAAAATCCCAAAAATTCCCCTCCAAAAATCCCCCAAAATCCCAAAAATTCCCCTCCAAAAATCCCCCAAAATCCCAAAAATTCCCCTCCAAAAATCCCCCAAAATCCCAAAAATTCCCCTCCAAAAATCCCCCAAAATCCCAAAAATTCCCCTCCAAAAATCCCCCAAAATCCCAAAAATTCCCTCAAAAAATCCCCCAAAATCCCAAAAATTCCCCTCCAAAAATCCCCCAAAATCCCAAAAATTCCCCTCCAAAAATCCCCCAAAATCCCAAAAATTCCCTCAAAAAATCCCCCAAAATCCCAAAAATTCCCCTCCAAAAATCCCCCAAAATCCCAAAAATTTCCCCCAGAAATTCCCCCAAAATCCCAAAAATTCCTCTCAAAAAATCCCCCAAAATCCCAAAAATTTCCCCAGAAATTCCCCAAAAATCCCAAAAATTTCCCTCCAAAAATCCCCCAAATCCCAAAAATTTTCCCCAAAATTCCCCCAAAATCCCAAAAATTCCCCTCCAAAAATCCCCCAAAATCCCAAAAATTCCCCTCCAAAAATCCCCCAAAATCCCAAAAATTTCCCCCAGAAATTCCCCCAAAATCCCAAAAATTTCCCTCCAAAAATCCCCCAAAAATCCCAAAAATTTCTCTCCAAAAATCCCCCAAATCCCAAAAATTCCCTCCAAAAATCCCCCCAAATCCCAAAAATTTGCCCCAGAAAAATTCCCCCAAGATCCCCCAAATTTCCCCAAATCCCCCCAAAATCCCCCCAAATCCCCCAAATCCCACCCCAGGGCCACCAAAAATCATCTCAAATCTCCCCAAAATCCCCCCAAGACCTCCCCAAAACTCCCCCAGGACCCCCCAAAAATTCCCCAAACCCTCCCAGGACCCCCAAGTTCCCCCAAATCCCCCCAAGACCCCCCAAATCCCCCCAAATCCCCCCAGGACCCCCCAGGACCCCCCAAATTCCCCCAAATCCCTCCGAAGACCCCCAGGACCCCCCAGGACCCCCCAAGACCCCCCAAATCCCCCCAAATCCCCCCCAAATCCCCCCCAAATCCCCCCCAGGACCCCCCAAATCCTCCCCAAATCCCCCCAAGACCCCCCAAATCCCCCCAAATCCCCCCAGGACCCCCCAGGACCCCCCAAGACCCCCCAAATCCCCCCAAATCCCCCCCAAATCCCCCCCAGGACCCCCCAAATCCTCCCCAAATACCCCCAAGACCCCCCAAATCCCCCCCAAATCCCCCCCAAGACCCCCCAAGACCCCCCAGGACCCCCCAAATCCCCCCCAGGACCCCCCAAATTCCCCCAAATCCCTCCGAAGACCCCCCAGGACCCCCCAAATCCCCCCCAGGACTCCCCAAATCCTCCCCAAATCCCCCCCAAGACCCCCCAGGACCCCCCAAACCCCCCCAGGACCTCCCAGGACCCCCCAAAAATTCCCCAAGTTCCCCCAAATCCCCTCCAAGACCCCCCAGGACCCCCCAGGACCCCCCAAATCCCCCCAAATCCCCCCCAAATCCCCCCCAGGACCCCCCCAGGACCCCCCAAATTCCCCCAAATCCCCCCAGGACCCCCCAAATCCCCCCCAAGACCCCCCAGGACCCCCCAGGACCCCCCAAACCCGCCCCCCCCTCACCGCTCTCCACCAGGACATTTTGGGGTTTGCTGATGAAGAGCCCGTCGGGGTCTCGGGGTTCGGGGGGGTTGATGTCGTCTGGGGGGGTCACGGGGAGGTCACGGAGGGGTCACGGGGGGGTCACGGGGGGGTCAGGGACCCCCCGAAATTATGGGGGAGGGGAGGGGGGGGTCTCCGAAATTTTGGGGAGGGGGAGGGGGGGGGGAAGAAAGAAAACAAATCTCACCTAAATCGTCTTTGGGTTCTGTAAGGGAATAAAGGGGGAGGGGGAGGTCAGGGAGGGGACCCCAAAAATCAGGGGGGACCCCCCCCCCAAAAAATTAAAAATTAAAAATGGTAAAAATTCACCCGAAATTTCCCCCAAATCCACCCAAAAACTGTCCCCAAATCGCCCCAAAAATGCCCCAAATCCACCCAAAACCGTGGCCAGGACACAAATCCCCCCGAATCTGTCCCCGAACCCCCAAAACTGCCCCAAAAAACCCCAAAAATTCCCCAAATCTCCCACAAATACCCCGCAAAACTGCCCCAAAAAACCCCCAAAAATTCCCCAAATCCCCCCAAAACTTTCCCTCCCCCCCCGACCCCAAATCCCCCAAAACTGCCCCAAAATCCCCCCAAATCTCCCCCAAACGCCTCAAAACCGGCCCCAAATCCCCCCCCAGAATTGTTCCCAGGAACCAAAATCCCCCAAAATTGTCCCAAATCCCCCCAAAATCGTCCCGAGGACCCAAAATCCCCCCAAAACTGTCCCCAAATCCCCCCAAGACCCCCCAAAACTTCCCCAAAATCCCCCAAAATCCCCCCAAATCCCCCCAAGACCCCCCAAAACTTCCCCAAATCCCCCCAAAATCCCCCCCAAATCCCCCCAAACTGCCCCAAAACCCCCAAATTCGTCCCCAAATCCCCCCAAAAAATCTCCCCCTCCCCCCAAATCCCCCCCTCCCCCACCTTTCGGGGGCTCCTCTCCCTCTTTTTGCCCATTTTCCGCTTTTTTCTCCTCTTTTTTCTCCTCTCTCTTCTCCTCTTTCTTCTCCTCTTTTTTCGCCTCTTTTTTGTCCTTTTTCACCTCTTTTTTGGCGGCTCGAAGGGGAAAAAAAAAACAACGCGGGGTGGGGGTTGAACCCCAAATTAATTCCCTCCCCCCCAAAAAAAATTCCTATAAAAATCCCCCCAAAAATCCTCCCCAAAATATCCCCCTAAAAATTAATTAGCAACGGGGTTGTTAATGAATAATTAAGGATATTTATTCCCCGAAATTGAAAAAAAAAATCACGTCCCCCAAAAAAATCTTCCCCCTCCCCCTCCCAAAGTGAGGGATGGCTTGATTTTATCAATGGGGTAATTAATGGTTGTTAATTGATAATTAATCATGTTTATTGCCCGAAACATCTGCCCCAAAAATTAAAAAAAAAATACTAAAAAAAAAATCCTCCCCCAGAATCACGAAAATTCCTCCCAAAAAATCCCAAAAAATCCTCAAAAAATCCTCAAAAAAATCCTCAAAAACTGTCCCCAAAATTCCCCCAATTTCCCTCCCCCCCCCAAAAAAAATCCCAAAAAATTCCCCCCAAAATTTCCCTACAAATTCCCCAAAATCAGAAAAAGAAATCCCAAAAAATCCCCCCAAAATCCCCAAAATCTCCCAAAAATCCCAAAAAAATCCCAAAAAATCCCCCAAATCTCCCCCAAATCCCAAAAAATCCCCCAAAAATTCCCCCCAAATCCCTTAAAATTCTCCAAATAATCCCCCCCAAATCCCTCCCAAAGTCCTCAAAAATGGCCAAAAAACCCCCAAAAATCCCCTTAAAAATCCCCCCCAAAATCCTCCAAAAATCCCAAAATAATCCCCCAAAAATCCCCCAAAAAATCCCCCAAAATTCCCCAAAAATTCCCTCAAAATTCTCCAAATAATCCCCCTCAAATCCTCAAAAATCGCCAAAAAAAACCCAAAAAATCCCCTTAAAAATCCCCCCAAAATCCCCCAAAAATCCCCCAAAAATCCCCCAAAAATAATTTTTAAAAATCCCCTTAAATCCCCGCCCCCCCCAAATTCCCAAACCGCGGGGGGGGGGAGGGGTGACAAATTCCAGGGGGGACAAATTTGGGGTGACCGCCCCTCCCCCCCCTCCACCCCCGAAAATAAAATAAAATTAAAAATAAAATAAAAATTAAAAATAACCGCGGCTCAGGTGTCGCGGCGGCTCAGGTGACGAGTTTGGGGACATTTGAGAAGGGGGGGGGAGGGGGGGGACGTTTGGGGACGCCCCTAAAACTGTCACAGCCCCTCCCCCCCCCGAAAATTGTCACAAAACCCCGAAAATTGTCACAAAATACCAAAAATTGTCACAAAATCCCAAAAAATTGACACAAAACCCCAAAATTTGTCACAAAATCCCAAAAAATGACACAAAATCCCCAAAATTGTCACAAAACCCCAAAAATTGACACAAAACCCCAAAAATTGTCACAAAATCCCAAAAAATTGTCACAAACCCCAAAAATTGACACAAAACCCCAAAAATTGACACAAAACCCCAAAATTGACACAAAACCCAAAAATTTGACACAAAACCCCAAAAATTGTCACAAAACCCCAAAAATTGTCACAAAACCCCAAAAATTGTCACAAAATCCCCAAAATTGTCACAAAACCCCAAAAATTGACACAAAATCCCAAAAAATTGTCACAAAACCCCAAAAAATTGTCACAAAACCCCAAAAAATTGACACAAAATCCCAAAAAATTGTCACAAAACCCCAAAAAAATTGTCACAAAATCCCCAAAATTGTCACAAAACCCCGAAAATTGACACAAAATACCAAAAATTGACACAAACCCCAAAAATTGTCACAAAATCCCCAAAATTGTCACAAAACCCCAAAAATTGACACAAAACCCCGAAAATTGTCACAAAATCCCCAAAATTGTCACAAAACCCCAAAAAATTGTCACAAAATCCCAAAAATTGTCACAAAACCCCAAAAATTGTCACAAAACCCCAAAAATTGTCACAAAACCCAAAAAATTGTCACAAAACCCCAAAAAATTGTCACAAACCCCAAAAAATGACACAAAACCCCGAAAATTGTCACAAAACCCCAAAAATTGTCACAAACCCCAAAAAATGACACAAAATCCCCAAAATTGTCACAAACCCCCAAAAATTGACACAAACCCCAAAAAATTGTCACAAAACCCCAAAAATTGTCACAAAATCCCAAAAATTGTCACAAAACCCCGAAAATTCACACAAAACCCCAAAAATTGACACAAAACCCCAAAAATTGTCACAAAACCCCAAAAAATTGTCCCAAAACCCCAAAATTGTCACAAAACCCCAAAATTGTCACAAAACCCCGAAAATTGTCACAAAACCCCAAAAAATTGTCACAAAACCCCCCAAAAAATTGTCACAAAACCCCAAAAATTGTCACAAAACCCCGAAAATTGTCACAAAATCCCAAAATTGTCACAAAACCCCAAAAATTGTCACAAAATCCCAAAAATTGTCACAAAACCCCAAAAATTGACACAAAACCCCCCAAAAATTGTCACAAACCCCAAAAAATTGTCACAAAACCCCAAAAATTGTCACAAAACCCCAAAAAATTGTCACAAAACCCCAAAAATTGTCACAAAACCCAAAAAATTGTCACAAAACCCCAAAAAATGACACAAAACCCCAAAAATTGTCACAAAACCCCGAAAATTGTCACAAAACCCCAAAAATTGTCACAAACCCCAAAAAATGACACAAAATCCCCAAAATTGTCACAAACCCCCCAAAATTGACACAAACCCCAAAAAATTGTCACAAAACCCCAAAAAATTGTCACAAAACCCCAAAAATTGTCACAAAACCCCAAAAATTGACACAAAATCCCAAAAATTGACACAAAACCCCAAAATTGTCACAAAACCCCAAAAAATTGTCACAAAACCCCAAAAATTGTCACAAAACCCCAAAAATTGTCACAAAATCCCCCCAAAATTGTCACAAACCCCAAAAAATTGTCACAAAACCCAAAAAATTGACAAAAAACCCCAAAAAAATTGTCACAAAACCCCAAAAATTGTCACAAAATCCCCAAAATTGTCACAAAACCCCAAAAAATTGTCACAAAACCCCAAAATTGTCACAAAACCCCCAAAAAATTGTCACAAAAACCCCAAAAATTGACACAAAACCCCAAAATTGACACAAAACCCCAAAATTGACACAAAACCCCAAAAATTGACACAAAACCCCCAAAATTGTCACAAAACCCCAAAAAATTGTCACAAAATCCCAAAAAAATTGTCCCAAAACCCCAAAATTTGTCACAAAACCCAAAAAATTATCACAAAATCCCAAAATTGTCACAAAACCCCAAAATTTGTCACAAAACCCCAAAAAATTGTCACAAAACCCCAAAAATTGTCACAAAATCCCAAAATTGTCACAAAACCCCAAAAATTGACACAAAACCCCCAAAAAAATTGTCACAAAACCCCAAAAATTGTCACAAAACCCCAAAAATTGTCACAAAACCCCCCAAAAATTGTCACAAAACCCCAAAAATTGTCACAAGACCCCAAAAATTGTCACAAAACCCCAAAAATTGTCACAAACCCCAAAAAATGACACAAAATCCCCAAAATTGTCACAAACCCCCAAAAATTGACACAAAATCCCCAAAAATTGACACAAAATCCCAAAAAATTGTCCCCGCCCCCCCAAATGTCGCAACCCCCCGACAACTCGCCCCCCCCCGCGGGTCGCGATTTCGCGGCCGCCACCTGGGGGGGTTCAAATGTCACCTCGAGTGTCCCCTCCCCCCCCCGGGGGGGACAGCGACCGCCCCAAAGCGCTGAGTCAGCACCTGGGACATTCCCGCCCCTCCCCCCCCGGGAACTCCCCCCAAAATCCCGAAATTCCCAGCTTTTCATCCCCGAAACTGCCGAATTTCCGTCCCGAAAATTCCCAAATTTTCATCCCGAAATTCCCGAATTTCCGTCCCGAAAATTCCCAAATTTTCATCCCGAAATTGCCGAATTTCCGTCCCGAAAATTCCCAAATTTTCATCCCGAAATTCCCAAATTTCCGTCCCGAAAATTCCCAAATTTTCATCCCGAAATTCCCAAATTTCCGTCCCGAAAATTCCCAAATTTTCATCCCGAAATTCCCCCCCCCCCCCTTGTTTTTTTTAAGCCCCAAATTCCCAAAATTCCACCCCCCAAAAATCCCGGGTTTTATCCCCCCAAATTTCCAGCCGAAAGTTCCTGGGTTTTCATCCCCAAATCCCCAAATTTTCCACCTGAAATTCCCAAATTTTCCACCCCAAAATTCCCCGTTTTTTCCATCCCAAAATCTAAAATTTCCACCCCGAGATCCCCAAATTTCCACCCCAAATTCCCATTTTTTCCACCCCAAATTCCCATTTTTTCCACCCCAAATTCCCTTTTTTTCCACCCCAAAATTCCCTTTTTTTCCCATCTAAAATTCCCCTTTTTAGCATCCCAAAAATCCCTTTTTTGCACCCCAAAATTTCCGGTTTTTCCACCAAAATTTCCCATTTTTTCCACCTGAAATTCCCTTTTTTTTTTCCACCCGAAACTCCCGTTTCTTCACCCCAGAATTCCCCATTTTTCCAAATTCCCAAATTTCCCGAAATTCCCCTTTTTAACCACCTAAAATTCCCGGGTTTTCCACCCCAAAATCCCGGTTTTTATACCCCAAAATTCCCAAATTTCCATCCCCAAAATTCCCGTTTTTCCACCCCAAAATTCCCAAATTTCCATCCCCAAAATTCCCGTTTTTCCACCCCAAAATTCCCAAATTTCCATCCCCAAATTCCCGTTTTTCCACCCCAAAACCGCCCCCACCCTTCTCAAACTGTCCCAGTAATGTCCCGCCCCCCCCCGAGAATTAATTCCCCCCATTAATTATTAATAAATTAATTTCGGGATTTGGGGAAAAAATTTTTTTGATTTTTGGGGAATTTTTTTTTGGAATTTTTTTGGGCAATTTTTGGAATTTTTAGAGGATTTTTGGGGTGTAAATATTAATGATAATTAATAAATAATAATTAATTACCCCATTGATCAAATTAAGCCATCTCCCATTAATTCGCCCCCGCGAAGATAATTATTTTCCCTCCATTAATTAATCATCTCGTTAATTAATTGCTCACCCCCCCCCGGGGTAATGAACTGGTAATTAATTCCCCCATTCATTAATGAGTTGTAATAAACGCCCCACCCCACCCCCCGATAATTAATTAACACCCGCTAATTGATTCAATCAATTCCATAAATTCAAATTTTTAAATGCAGAGAACGGAATTAAATTAAAATGCAGATAATTAAATTAAATTTTAAGTTGGAAATAATTAAATAAATAAAACGAACTTAATTAATTCAAGTAATTCAATTGATTCAATTAATTCTATAAAGAAAATAAAAATAAATTCAATTATTTAAATAAACGAAATAAATTCAAACAATTCGATAAAAATTAAAATAATTTCAATGCATTAAAAGAATTAAACTATTAAATTAAATTGAATTAAAAATAAAATTCAGTAAGTTCCACATGTTGAAATAATTAAATAATCAAATCAAATAATTTCAACGCATTAAAAAAAAATGAAAATAATTAAATTAAATTAAATTAAAATAAGAGCAATAAATTCAAATAAACTTGAAAAATTAAATGAATTAACTAAACTGAACTAATTAAATCAATCACCCTCCCCAAGCCAATCAACCCCCCCCGGGTCGATTGATTGATTAATTAATTAATTAACCCCCCCCCCCCCCCGGCATTAATTAATTACCGGCCTTGGCCTCGGGCATGGCGGCGGCGGGACGGGGGGGCGCCCAACTGCCGCCACGCCCCCCGGGCCGCCCCCTTTTATCCGCGGACACGCCCCCCGGGAATTCCCCGGACACGCCCACCCTGGCCACGCCCACCCCCACCCGCCCGCATTGTTCACGCCGCTCAGAGACACGCCCCCACGCCAAACCACGCCCAGCTCGGTCACGCCCCCCAAAAACCACGCCCACATCGACACGCCTTCTCTGATCACGCCCCCAGCGAGGCCACGCCCCCTCCCGGCGATCCGCTCCAAGGTTTTTTTTTTTGGTTTCCAGCCCCTCCCACCCCGAAATTTCGGCGGTTTCGCCCCAAATTTTTTTTTTTTTGGGGTCTCCAATTTCGCGGGATCCCAAATCTCCCCCCCCGCCTGAGTTTTGGGAATCCCATCCCGAATTTTGGGCGCCGGCCCCAATTTTTAGGGGATTCCCTCCCCAATTTTTTAGGACTTTTCCCCCCCCCCCCTCCCCAATTTTTGGGGTTCCAACCCCAATTTTTGAAGGTTTCCACCCAAATTTTTTGGGATTCCCACCCTCAGTTCTTCGGGATTTTTTCCCCCCGTTTTTAGGAGTTCCCACTCCAGATTTAGGGGGACCCCTCCCCAATTTTTTGGGATTCCCTCCCCAAGTTTTGAGGGGATTCCTCCCCGATTTTTGGGATTTTCCACTCCAATTTCAGGGGATCCATCCCCAGCTTTGAAGGTTCCCCTCCCCCCAATTTTTGGGAGTTCCCATCCGATTTTTTTTTTTTTCCCCCTCCCAAATTTTTGGGGATTCCCTCCCCTCCCCCCCCCCCCCAATTTTTCAGGAATTCCGTCCCCATTTTTGGGGGTTCCCACCCCAATTTTTCAGGAATTCCCCCCCTAATTTTTTGAGGGGTTCCCACCCCAATTTTTTGGGGGGTTCCCTCCCCAACTTTTGGGGTTCCCACCCCAGTTTTTGGGGGTTCTCTCCCCAATTTTGGGGGTTCCCATCCCAATTTTTTGGGAGATCTTCCCCCAATTTTTCAGGAATTCCCTCCGCAATTTTTTGGGGCTTCCCACCCCAATTTCAGGAGGTTCCCATCCCAATTTTTGGGGGTTCCCTCCCCAATTTTTTGGGAGATCTTTCCCCAATTTTTCAAGAATTCCCACCCCAATTTTTTGGGGTTCCCTCCCCAATTTTTCAGGAATTCCCTCCCCAATTTTTGGGAATTCCCTCCCCAGTTTTTGGGGCTTCTCTCCCCAATTCTGGGGGTTCCCTCCCCAATTTCCGTGGAATTCTCCCACCCCCGTTTTTAAGGGACTCCTCCCCGGTTTCCGGCATTTCCCAGCCCTCGCCTTCAGCGCGTCCCTCCCCGAGTTTTCTCCTCTTTTCTTCCATCCCCCACCTCCAATTTTAACGACCCCACCCCCAATTTTTTTTTCCATTTTTTTTTTTTTTGGGGGGATTTTCCCACCCAAATTTTTACCCCCCCCCCACCCCCAAAAAAACAACCCCCACCACCAATTCCAGGCGGAGCTACAGCCGGTTTATCACCGATCGCCTTTCCGTCGTGGTTTTTGTTTTTCCGTGTCGTTTTGTCGGGATTACACCTCAAGGTTCGGGACGAGAAGAAATCGGTTTCTCGGGGGGGGAAAAAGCGGGAGAAATTCCAGGGTGGGGGGGAAGGGGGGGGTTACCAAATCCATGCTAAATACAGGACAAAAAACCCGGAACCGGTTGGTTGGGGGAGGGGAAAAAAAGGGGGAAATTTCCTATTTACAGGGGGGGGGAGGGGGAGTTGGGGGGCGGGTTTGTCCCCCGAATCTTTGGGGGCGCCCGGCGGGTTGGGGGCGGCCGGCGGCTCCTCGGCCGCGGCGCCTTTGCGGCCGCGCTTCCGGAAGTATTTGTAACGCTGGACGTAGGCGCACACCAGGTTGTTCACCTTGACCGGGTTGATCTCGCCGCTGCGGCTGTGGCAGATCTGGGGAGAGAAAAGGAAATTATTCGGGGGGATTTTGGGATTTTTTTGGGATTTTTTTGGGGTTTTTTAGGGATTTTTTGAGGATTTTTTGAGGATTTTTTGAGGATTTTTTGAGGATTTTTATTGGATTTTTTTTTGCATTTTTTTAGGATTTTTTTTGAAATTTTTAAAGTTTTTTTTATTATTTTTATCGATTTTTTTGGAGATTTTTTGAGAGTTTTTGTTGGGGTTTTTTTATTATTTTTAGGGGATTTTTTGGGGATTTTTTGGGATTTTTTAGGTGAACACCAGGTTGTTCACCTTGACCGGGTTGATCTCGCCGCTGCGGCTGTGGCAGATCTGGGGAGAGAAAAGGAAATTATTCGGGGGGTTTTTGGGATTTTTTTGGGATTTTTTTGGGGTTTTTTAGGGATTTTTTGAGGATTTTTTGAGGATTTTTTGAGGATTTTTTGAGGATTTTTATTGGATTTTTTTTTGCATTTTTTTAGGATTTTTTTTGAAATTTTTAAAGTATTTTTTATTATTTTTATCGATTTTTTTTGGAGAGTTTTTGAGAGTTTTTGTTGGGTTTTTTTATTATTTTTAGGGGATTTTTAGGGGATTTTTGGATTTTTTTAGGTGAACACCAGGTTGTTCACCTCGACCGGGCTGATCTCGCCGCTGCGGCTGTGGCAGATCTGGGGAGAAAAAAGAAAATTATTCGGGGGGTTTTTGGAGTTTTTTTTGGAATTTTTTTGGGTTTTTTTAGGGATTTTTGGGGGATTTTTTGAGGATTTTTTGAGGATTTTTAATTGGATTTTTTTGGCATTTTTTTAGGATTTTTTTGAGATTTTTTTGAGATTTTTAAACTTTTTTTTATTATTTTTATCGATTTTTTTTGGAGATTTTTTGAGGGTTTTTGTTGGGTTTTTTTATTATTTTTAGGGGATTTTTTGGGGATTTTTTGGGATTTTTTGGGTGAACACCAGGTTGTTCACCTCGACCGGGTTGATCTCGCCGCTGCGGCTGTGGCAGATCTGGGGAGAAAAAAGGAAATTATTCGGGGGGATTTTGGGATTTTTTTGGGAATTTTTTGGGGTTTTTTAGGGATTTTTTTAGGATTTTTATTGGATTTTTTTGGGATTTTTTTAGGATTTTTTGGGGATTTTTTGGGATTTTTTAGGTGAACACCAGGTTGTTCACCTTGACCGGGTTGATCTCGCCGCTGCGGCTGTGGCAGATCTGGGGAGAAAAAAGAAAATTATTCGGGGGGTTTTTTGGGATTTTTTGGGAATTTTTTGGGGTTTTTTAGGGATTTTTTGAGGATTTTTTTAGGATTTTTTGAGGATTTTTATAGGATTTTTTTTGAAATTTTTTTAGGATTTTTTTTGAAATTTTTAAAGTATTTTTTATTATTTTTATCGATTTTTTTTGGAGATTTTTTGAGGGTTTTTGTTGGGGGTTTTTTTATTATTTTTAGGGGATTTTTTGGGGATTTTTTGGGATTTTTTAGGTGAACACCAGGTTGTTCACCTTGACCGGGTTGATCTCGCCGCTGCGGCTGTGGCAGATCTGGGGAGAAAAAAGAAAATTATTCGGGGAATTTTTGGAATTTTTTTGGGAATTTTTTTGGGTTTTTTTAGGGATTTTTGGGGGATTTTTTGAGGATTTTTGGAGGATTTTTTATTGGATTTTTTTGGCATTTTTTCAGGATTTTTTTAGGATTTTTTTGAGATTTTTAAACTTTTTTTTATTATTTTTATCGATTTTTTTGGAGATTTTTTGAGACTTTTGTTGGGGGTTTTTTTATTATTTTTAGGGGATTTTTAGGGGATTTTTTGGGATTTTTTAGGTGAACACCAGGTTGTTCACCTCGACCGGGTTGATCTCGCCGCTGCGGCTGTGGCAGATCTGGGGAGAGAAAAGGAAATTATTCGGGGAATTTTTGGGATTTTTTTGGGAATTTTTTAGGGATTTTTGGAGGATTTTTTGAGGATTTTTTGAGGATTTTTAATTGGATTTTTTTGGCATTTTTTTAGGATTTTTTGGGGGATTTTTTTGAGATTTTTTAACTTTTTTTAATTAATTCGGAGATTTTTTTGGAGATTTTTTGAGGGTTTTTGTTGGGGTTTTTAAATTATTTTTAGGGGATTTTTTGGGGATTTTTTGGGATTTTTTAGGTGAACACCAGGTTGTTCACCTTGACCGGGTTGATCTCGCCGCTGCGGCTGTGGCAGATCTGGGGAGAAAAAAGAAAATTATTCGGGGAATTTTTGGGATTTTTGGGAATTTTTTTGGGTTTTTTAGGGATTTTTTTAGGATTTTTATTGGATTTTTTTAGGGATTTTTTTAGGATTTTTTGGGGATTGTTTGGGGATTTTTTTGAGATTTTTTAAACTTTTTTTTATTATTTTTATCGATTTTTTTTTGGAGATTTTTTGAGGGTTTTTGTTTTTTGTTTTGGGGTTTTTTTTTTTGATTTTGGGGGGATTTTTTGGGATTTTTTAGGTGAACACCAGGTTGTTCACCTCGACCGGGTTGATCTCGCCGCTGCGGCTGTGGCAGATCTGGGGAGAAAAAAGGAAATTATTCGGGGAATTTTTGGAATTTTGGGGAATTTTTTAGGGATTTTTGGAGGATTTTTTTAGGATTTTTTGAGGATTTTTTATTGGATTTTTTGGGCATTTTTTTAGGATTTTTTGGGGGATTTTTTTGACATTTTTAAAGTTTTTTTTATTATTTTTATCGATTTTTTTGGAGATTTTTTGAGGGTTTTTGTTGGGTTTTTTATTATTTTTAGGGAATTTTGGGGGGGATTTTTAATAGGACTTTTTTTTTTTTGCATTTTTTAGGATTTTTTGGGGGGATTTTT
>NW_027094796.1:0-52953 GCF_029207755.1 Chamaea fasciata | reverse complement strand
TCCCTGGGGGTGCCCTGGCTTTCCCCTCGCTGTCCCTGAGGTGCCCTGGCTGTCCCCTTGGTGGCCCTGGGGGTGCATTGGGTGTCCCTGGGGTGCCCTGGAGGTCCCCTAGGTGTCCCTGGGGGTGCCCTGGCTGTCCCTGGGGTGTCCTGCCTTCCCCTAGGTGTCCCTGGGGGTGACCTGCCTGTCCCCTAGGTGTCCCTGGTGGTGCCCTGCCTGTCCCCTAGGTTTCCCTGGGGGTGCCCTGGGTGTCCCTGGGGTGCCCTGGCTGTCCCCTTGGTGTCCCTGGGGGGGGCCCTGGCTGTCCCCTAGGTGTCCCTGGGGGTGCCCTGGCTGTCCCCTTGGTGTCCCTGGGGGTGCCCTGGGTGTCCCTGGGTTGCCCTGGCTGTCCCCTTGGTGTCCCTGGGGGGGGCCTTGGCTGTCCCCTAGGTGTCCCTGTGGGTGCCCTGCGTGTCCCTGGGGTGCCCTGGCTGTCCCCTAGGTGTCCCTGGGGGTGCCCTGGCTGTCCCTGGGGTTCCCTGGCTGTCCCCTAGGTGTCCCTGGAAGTGCCCTGGCTGTCCCTGGGGTTCCCTGGCTGTCCCCTAGGTGTCCCTGGGGGGGCCCTGGGTGTCCCTGGGTGTGCACAGGGTGTCACTGGGCTGCCCTGGCTGTCCCTTCAGTGTCCCTGGGGGTGCCCTGCCTGTCCCCTAGGTGTCCCTGTGGGTGCCCTACCTGTCCCCTAGGTGTCGTTGGGGGTGCCCTGCGTGTCCCTGGGGTGTCCTGGCTGTCCCCTAGGTGTCCCTGGGGGTGCCCTGGCTGTCCCTGGGGTTCCCTGCCTGTCCCCTAGGTGTCCCTGGGGGTGCCCTGGCTGTCCCTGGGGTTCCCTGGCTGTCCCCTAGGTGTCCCTGGGGGGGCCCTGGCTGTCCCTGGGGGTGCAAAGGGTGTCACTGGGGTTCACTGGCTGTCCCGTACGTGTCCCTGGGATTCCCTGGAAGTCCCCTAGGTGTCCCTGGGGGTGCCCTGAGTGTCCCTGGGCTGCCCTGGCTGTCCCCTAGGGGTCTATGGGGGTGCCCTGGCTGTCCCTTCAGTGTCCCTGGGGGTGCCCTGCGTGTTCCCTAGGTGTCCCTGGGGGTGCCCTGCCTGTCCCCTAGGTGTCGTTGGGGGTGACCTGGGTGTCCCTGGGGGTGCCCTACCTGTCCCCTAGATGTCCCTGGGGGTGCCCTGGGTGTCCCTGTGGGGGCCCTGGCTGTGCCCTCGGTGTCCCTGAGGGTGCCCTGGCTGTGCCCTAGGTGTCCCTGGGGGTGCCCTGGCTGTCCCTAGGGTGCCCTGGCTGTGCCCTTTGTGTCCCTGGGGGTCCCCTGGGTGTCCCTGGGGGTGCCCTGGGTGTCCCTGGAGTGCCCTGGCTGTCCCCTAAATGTCCCTGGGGGTGCCCTGGCTGTCCCGTAGGTGTCCCTGGGGGTGTCCTGGCTGTCCCCTAGGTGTCCCTGGGGGTGCCCTGCCTGTCCCTGGGGGTGCCCTGGCTGTCCCCTAGGTGTCCCTGGGGGGGCCCTGGCTGTCCCTAGGGTGCCCTGGCTGTCCCCTAGGTGTCCCTGGGGGTGCCCTGGGTGTCCCTGGGGTGACCTGGCTGTCCCCAAGGTGTCCCTGTGGGTGCCCAGAGTGTCCCTGGGAGTGCCCTGGCTGTCCTCTAGGGGTCTCTGGGGTGCCCTGGCTGTCCCGTCAGTGTCCCTGGGGGTGCCCTGCCTGTCCCCTTGGTGTCCCTGGGGGTGTCCTGGGTGTCCCTGGAGTGCCCTGGCTGACCCCTAAATGTCCCTGGGGGTGCCCTGGCTGTCCCCTAGGTGTCCCTGGGGGTGTCCTGCCTTCCCCTAGGTGTCCCTGGGGGTGCCCTGGCTTTCCCCTCGCTGTCCCTGGGGTGCCCTGGCTGTCCACTTGGTGGCCCTGGGGGTGCCCTGGGTGTCCCTGGGGGTGCCCTGGAGGTCCCCTAGGTGTCCCTGGGGGTGCCCTGGCTGTCCCTGGGGTGCCCTGGCTGTCCCCTAGGTGTCCCTGGGGGTGCCCTGCCTGTCCCCTAGGTGTCGTTGGGGGTGCCCTGGGTGTCCCTGGGGGTGCCCTACCTGTCTCCTAGGTGTCCCTGGGGGTGCCCTGGGTGTCCCTGTGGGGGCCCTGGCTGTGCCCTCGGTGTCCCTGAGGGTGCCCTGGCTGTGCCCTAGGTGTCCCTGGGGGTGCCCTGGCTGTCCCTAGGGTGCCCTGGCTGTGCTTTTTGTGTCCCTGGGGGTCCCCTGGGTGTCCCTGGGGGTGCCCTGGGTGTCCCTGGAGTGCCCTGGCTGTCCCCTAAATGTCCCTGGGGGTGCCCTGGCTGTCCCCTAGGTGTCCCTGGGGGTGTCCTGGTTGTCCCCTAGGTGTCCCTGGGGGTGCCCTGCCTGTCCCTGGGGGTGCCCTGGCTGTCCCCTAGGTGTCCCTGGGGGGGCCCTGGCTGTCCCCTAGGTGTCCCTGGGGTGCCCTGGCTGTCCCTAGGGTGCCCTGGCTGTCCCCTAGGTGTCCCTGGGGGTGACGTGGGTGTCCCTGGGGTGACCTGGCTGTCCCCAAGGTGTCCCTGTGGGTGCCCAGAGTGTCCCTGGGAGTGCCCTGGCTGTCCCCTAGGGGTCTCTGGGGGTGCCCTGGCTGTCCCGTCAGTGTCCCTGGGGGTGCCCTGCCTGTCCCCTTGGTGTCCCTGGGGGTGTCCTGGGTGTCCCTGGAGTGCCCTGGCTGACCCCTAAATGTCCCTGGGGGTGCCCTGGCTGTCCCCTAGGTGTCCCTGGGGGTGCATTGGGTGTCCCTGGGGGTGCCCTGGAGGTCCCCTAGGTGTCCCTGGGGGTGCCCTGGCTGTCCCTGGGGTGTCCTGCCTTCCCCTAGGTGTCCCTGGGTTTTCCCTTCCTGTCCCCTAGGTGTCCCTGGGGGTGCCCTGCCTGTCCCCTAGGTGTCGTTGCGGGTGCCCTGGGTGTCCCTGGGGGTGCCCTGCCTGTCCCCTAGGTGTCCCTGGGGGTGCCCTGGGTGTCCCTGGGGTGCCCTGGCTGTCCCCTTGGTGTCCCTGGGGGGGGCCCTGGCTGTCCCCTAGGTGTCCCTGGGGGTGCCCTGCCTGTCCCCTAGGTGTCCCTGGGGGTGCCCTGGGTGTCCCTGGGTTGCCTTGGCTGTCCCCTTGGTGTCCCTGGGGGGGGCCTTGGCTGTCCCCTAGGTGTCCCTGTGGGTGCCCTGCGTGTCCCTGGGGTGCCCTGGCTGTACCCTAGGTGTCCCTGGGGGTGCCCTGGCTGTCCCTGGGGTTCCGTGGCTGTCCCCTAGGTGTCCCTGGGGGGGCCCTGGGTGTCCCTGGGTGTGCACAGGGTGTCACTGGGCTGCCCTGGCTGTCCCCTAGGGGTCTCTGGGGGTGCCCTGGCTGTCCCTTCAGTGTCCCTGGGGGTGCCCTGCCTGTCCCCTAGGTGTCCCTGTGGGTGCCCTGCCTATCCCCTAGGTGTCGTTGGGGGTGCCCTGGGTGTCCCTGGGGGTGCCCTACCTCTCCCCTAGGTGTCCCTGGGGTGCCCTGGGTGTCCCTGTGGGGGCCCTGGCTGTGCCCTCGGTGTCCCTGAGGGTGCCCTGGCTGTGCCCTTTGTGTCCCTGGGGGTCCCCTGGGTGTCCCTGGGGGTGCCCTGGGTGTCCCTGGAGTGCCCTGGCTGTCCCCTAAATGTCCCTGGGGGTGCCCTGGGTGTCCCGTAGGTGTCCCTGGGGGTGTCCTGGTTGTCCCCTAGGTGTCCCTGGGGGTGCCCTGCCTGTCCCTGGGGGTGCCCTGGCTGTCCCCTAGGTGTCCCTGGGAGGGCCCTGGCTGTCCCTAGGGTGCCCTGGCTGTCCCCTAGGTGTTGCTTGGGGTGCCCTGGGTGTCCCTGGGGTGACCTGGCTGTCCCCAAGGTGTCCCTGTGGGTGCCCAGAGTGTCCCTGGGAGTGCCCTGGCTGTCCCCTAGGGGTCTCTGGGGGTGCCCTGGCTGTCCCGTCAGTGTCCCTGGGGGTGCCCTGCCTGTCCCCTTGGTGTCCCTGGGGGTGTACTGGGTGTCCCTGGAGTGCCCTGGCTGACCCCTAAATGTCCCTGGGGGTGCCCTGGCTGTCCCCTAGGTGTCCCTGGGGGTGTCCTGCCTTCCCCTAGGTGTCCCTGGGGGTGCCCTGGCTTTCCCCTCGCTGTCCCTGGGGTGCCCTGGCTGTCCCCTTGGTGGCCCTGGGGTGCATTGGGTGTCCCTGGGGGTGCCCTGGAGGTCCCCTAGGTGTCCCTGGGGGTGCCCTTGCTGTCCCTGGGGTGTCCTGCCTTCCCCTAGGTGTCCCTGGGTGTGCCCTGCCTGTCCCCTAGGTGTCCCTGGGGGTGCCCTGCCTGTCCCCTAGGTGTCGTTGGGGGTGCCCTGGGTGTCCCTGGGGGTGCCCTGGGTGTCCCTGGGGTGCCCTGGCTGTCCCCTTGGTGTCCCTGGGGCGGGCCCTGGCTGTCCCCTAGGTGTCCCTGGGGGTGCCCTGCCTGTCCCCTAGGTGTCCCTGGGGTGCCCTGGGTGTCCCTGGGTTGCCCTGGCTGTCCCCTTGGTGTCCCTGGGGGGGGCCTTGGCTGTCCCCTAGGTGTCCCTGTGGGTGCCCTGCGTGTCCCTGGGGTGCCCTGGCTGTCTCCTAGGTGTCCCTGGGGGTGCCCTGGCTGTCCCTGGGGTTCCCTGGCTGTCCCCTAGGTGTCCCTGGGGGTGCCCTGGCTGTCCCTGGGGTTCCCTGGCTGTCCCCTAGGTGTCCCTGCGGGGGCCTGGGTGTCCCTGAGGGTGCACAGTGTGTCACTGGGCTGCCCTGGCTGTCCCCTAGGGGTCTCTGGGGGTGCCCTGGCTGTCCCTTAAGTGTCCCTGGGGGTGCCCTGCCTGTCCCCTAGGTGTCCCTGTGGGTGCCCTGCCTGTCCCCTAGGTGTCGTTGGGGGTGCCCTGGGTGTCCCTGGGGGTGCCCTACCTGTCCCCTAGGTGTCTCTGGGGGTGCCCTGGCTGTCCCTGTGGGGGCCCTGGCTGTGCCCTCGGTGTCCCTGAGGGTGCCCTGGCTGTGCCCTAAGTGTCCCTGGGGGTGCCCTGGCTGTCCCTATTGTGCCCTGGCTGTGCCCTTGGTGTCCCTGGGGTGCCCTGGCTGTCCCTAGGGTGCCCTGGCTGTCCCCTAGGTGTCCCTGGGGGTGCCCAGGCTGTCCCTAGGGTGCCCTGGCTGTGCTTTTTGTGTCCCTGGGGGTCCCCTGGGTGTCCCTGGGGGTGCCCTGGGTGTCCCTGGAGTGCCCTGGCTGTCCCCTAAATGTCCCTGGGGGTGCCCTGCCTGTCCCCTAGGTGTCCCTGGGGGTGTTCTGGTTGTCCCCTAGGTGTCCCTGGGGGTGCCCTGCCTGTCCCTGGGGGTGCCCTGGCTGTCCCCTAGGTGTCCCTGGGGGTGCCCTGGCTGTCCCCTAGGTGTCCCTGGGGGTGCCCTGGCTGTCCCTAGGGTGCCCTGGCTGTCCCCTAGGTGTCCCTGGGGGTGACCTGGGTGTCCCTGGGTGACCTGACTGTTCCCAAGGTGTCCCTGTGGGTGCCCAGAGTGTCCCTGGGAGTGCCCTGGCTGTCCCCTAGGGGTCTCTGGGGGTGCCCTGGCTGTCCCGTCAGTGTCCCTGGGGGTGCCCTGCCTGTCCCCTTGGTGTCCCTGGGGGTGTCCTGGGTGTCCCTGGAGTGCCCTGGCTGACCCCTAAATGTCCCTGGGGGTGCCCTGGCTGTCCCCTAGGTGTCCCTGGGGGTGTCCTGCCTTCCCCTAGGTGTCCCTGGGGGTGCCCTGGCTTTCCCCTCGCTTTCCCTGGGGTGCCCTGGCTGTCCCCTTGGTGGCCCTGGGGGTGCATTGGGTGTCCCTGGAGGTGCCCTGGAGGTCCCCTAGGTGTCCCTGGGGGTGCCCTGGCTGTCCCTGGGGTGTTTTGCCTTCCCCTAGGTGTCCCTGGGTGTGCCCTGCCTGTCCCCTAGGTGTCCCTGGGGGTGCCCTGCCTGTCCCCTAGGTGTCGTTGGGGGTGCCCTGGGTGTCCCTGGGGGTGCCCTGCCTGTCCCCTAGGTGTCCCTGGGGGTGCCCTGGGTGTCCCTGGGGTGCCCTGGCTGTCCCCTTGGTGTCCCTGGGGGGGGCCCTGGCTGTCCCCTAGGTGTCCCTGGGGGTGCCCTGCCTGTCCCCTAGGTGTCCCTGGGGGTGCCCTGGGTGTCCCTGGGTTGCCTTGGCTGTCCCCTTGGTGTCCCTGGGGGGGGCCTTGGCTGTCCCCTAGGTGTCCCTGTGGGTGCCCTGCGTGTCCCTGGGGTGCCCTGGCTGTCCCCTAGGTGTCCCTGGGGGTGCCCTGGCTGTCCCTGGGGTTCCCTGGCTGTCCCCTAGGTGTCCCTGGGGGGGCCCTGGGTGTCCCTGGGTGTGCACAGGGTGTCACTGGGCTGCCCTGGCTGTCCCCTAGGGGTCTCTGGGGGTGCCCTGGCTGTCCCTTCAGTGTCCCTGGGGGTGCCCTGCCTGTCCCCTAGGTGTCCCTGTGGGTGCCCTGCCTATCCCCTAGGTGTCGTTGGGGGTGCCCTGGGTGTCCCTGGGGGTGCCCTACCTGTCCCCTAGGTATCCCTGGGGGTGCCCTGGGTGTCCCTGTGGGGGCCCTGGCTGTGCCCTCGGTGTCCCTGAGGGTGCCCTGGCTGTGCCCTAGGTGTCCCTGGGGGTGCCCTGGCTGTCCCTATTGTGCCCTGGCTGTGCCCTTGGTGTCCCTGGGGGTGCCCTGGCTGTCCCTAGGGTGCCCTGGCTGTCCCCTAGGTGTCCCTGGGGGTGCCCTGGTGTCCCTGGGTTGCCCTGGCTGTCCCCTTGGTGTCCCTGGGGGGGCCCTGGCTGTCCCCTAGGTGTCCGTGAGGGTGCCCTGCGTGTCCCTGGGGTGCCCTGGCTGTCCCCTAGGTGTTCCTGGGGGTGCCCTGGCTGTCCCTGGGGTTCCCTGGCTGTCCCCTAGGTGTCCCTGGGGGTGCCCTGGCTGTCCCTGGGGTTCCTTGGCTGTCCCCTAGGTGTCCCTGGGGGGCCTTGGGTGTCCCTCGGGGTGCAAAGGGTGTCACTGGGTTCCCTGGCTGTCCCGTACGTGTCCCTGGGATTCCCTGAAGTCCCCTAGGTGTCCCTGGGGGTGCCCTGAGTGTCCCTGGGCTGCCCTGGCTGTCCCCTAGGGGTCTATTGGGGTGCCCTGGCTGTCCCTTCAGTGTCCCTGGGGGTGCCCTGCGTGTCCCCTAGGTGTCCCTGGGGGTGCCCTGCCTGTCCCCTAGGTGTCGTTGGGGGTGCCCTGGGTGTCCCTGGGGGTGCCCTACCTGTCCCCTAGGTGTCCCTGGGGGTGCCCAGGCTGTCCCTAGGGTGCCCTGGCTGTGCTTTTTGTGTCCCTGGGGGTCCCCTGGGTGTCCCTGGGGGTGCCCTGGGTGTCCCTGGAGTGCCCTGGCTGTCCCCTAAATGTCCCTGGGGGTGCCCTGGCTGTCCCCTAGGTGTCCCTGGGGGTGTCCTGGTTGTCCCCTAGGTGTCCCTGGGGGTGCCCTGCCTGTCCCTGGGGGTGCCCTGGCTGTCCCCTAGGTGTCCGTGGGGGGGCCCTGGCTGTCCCCTAGGTGTCCCTGGGGGTGCCCTGGCTGTCCCTAGGGTGCCCTGGCTGTCCCCTAGGTGTCCCTGGGGGTGACGTGGGTGTCCCTGGGGTGACCTGGCTGTCCCCAAGGTGTCCCTGTGGGTGCCCAGAGTGTCCCTGGGAGTGCCCTGGCTGTCCCTAGGGGTCTCTGGGGGTGCCCTGGCTGTCCCGTCAGTGTCCCTGGGGGTGCCCTGCCTGTCCCCTTGGTGTCCCTGGGGGTGTCCTGGGTGTCCCTGGAGTGCCCTGGCTGACCCCTAAATGTCCCTGGGGGTGCCCTGGCTGTCCCCTAGGTGTCCCTGGGGGTGTCCTGCCTTCCCCTAGGTGTCCCTGGGGGTGCCCTGGCTTTCCCCTCGCTGTCCCTGGGGTGCCCTGGCTGTCCCTTGGTGGCCCTGGGGGTGCATTGGGTGTCCCTGGGGGTGCCCCGTAGGTCCCCTAGGTGTCCCTGGGGGTGCCCTGGCTGTCCCTGGGGTGTCCTGCCTTCCCCTAGGTGTCCCTGGGGGTGCCCTGCCTGTCCCCTAGGTGTCCCTGGGGGTGACCTGCCTGTCCCCTAGGTGTCCTTGGGGGTGCCCTGGGTGTCCCTGGGGGTGCCCTGGGTGTCCCCTTGGTGTCCCTGGGGGGGGCCTTGGCTGTCCCCTAGGTGTCCCTGTGGGTGCCCTGCGTGTCCCTGGGGTGCCCTGGCTGTCCCCTAGGTGTCCTTGGGGGTGCCCTGGCTGTCCCTGGGGTTCCCTGGCTGTCCCCTAGGTGTCCCTGGGGGGGCCCTGGGTGTCCCTGAGGGTGCACAGGATGTCACTGGGCTGCCCTGGCTGTCCCCTAGGGGTCTATGGGGGTGCCCTGGCTGTCCCTTCAGTGTCCCTGGGGGTGCCCTGCCTGTCCCCTAGGTGTCGTTGGGGGTGCCCTGGGTGTCCCTGGGGGTGCCCTGCCTGTCCCCTAGGTGTCCTTGGGGGTGCCCTGGGTGTCCCTGGGGTGCCCTGGCTGTCCCCTTGGTGTCCCTGGGGGGGGCCCTGGCTGTCCCCTAGGTGTCCCTGGGGGTGCCCTGCCTGTCCCCTAGGTGTCCCTGGGGGTGCCCTGGGTGTCCCTGGGTTGCCCTGGCTGTCCCCTTGGTGTCCCTGGGGGGGGCCTTGGCTGTCCCCTAGGTGTCCCTGTGGGTGCCCTGAGTGTCCCTGGGGTGCCCTGGCTGTCCCCTAGGGGTCTCTGGGGGTGCCCTGGCTGTCCCTGGGGTTCCCTGGCTGTCCCCTAGGTGTCCCTGGAAGTGCCCTGGCTGTCCCTGGGGTTCCCTGGCTGTCCCCTAGGTGTCCCTGGGGGGGCCCTGGCTGTCCCTAGGGTGCCCTGGCTGTCCCCTAGGTGTCCCTGGGGGTGCCCTGGCTGTCCCCAAGGTGTCCCTGTGGGTGCCCAGAGTGTCCCTGGGAGTGCCCTGGCTGTCCCCTAGGGGTCTCTGGGGGTGCCCTGGCTGTCCCGTCAGTGTCCCTGGGGGTGCCCTGCCTGTCCCCTTGGTGTCCCTGGGGGTGTCCTGGGTGTCCCTGGAGTGCCCTGGCTGACCCCTAAATGTCCCTGGGGGTGCCCTCGCTGTCCCCTAGGTGTCCCTGGGGGTGTCCTGCCTTCCCCTAGGTGTCCCTGGGGGTGCCCTGGCTTTCCCCTTGCTGTCCCTGGGGTGCCCTGGCTGTCCCCTTGGTGGCCCTGGGGGTGCCCTGGGTGTCCCTGGGGGTGCCCTGGAGGTCCCCTAGGTGTCCCTGGGGGTGCCCTGGCTGTCCCTGGGGTGTCCTGCCTTCCCCTAGGTGTCCCTGGGGGTGCCCTGCCTGTCCCCTAGGTGTCCCTGGGGGTGACCTGCCTGTCCCCTAGGTGTCGTTGGGGGTGCCCTGGGTGTCCCTGGGGGTGCCCTGGGTGTCCCTGGGGTGCCCTGGCTGTCCCCTTGGTGTCCCTGGGGGGGGCCCTGGCTGTCCCCTAGGTGTCCCTGGGGGTGCCCTGCCTGTCCCCTAGGTGTCCCTGGGGGTGCCCTGGGTGTCCCTGGGTTGCCCTGGCTGTCCCCTTGGTGTCCCTGGGGGGGGCCTTGGCTGTCCCCTAGGTGTCCCTGTGGGTGCCCTGCGTGTCCCTGGGGTGCCCTGGCTGTCCCCTAGGTGTCCCTGGGGGTGCCCTGGCTGTCCCTGGGGTTCCCTGGCTGTCCCCTAGGTGTCCCTGGAAGTGCCCTGGCTGTCCCTGGGGTTCCCTGGCTGTCCACTAGGTGTCCCTGGGGGGGCCCTGGGTGTCCCTGGGTGTGCACAGGGTGTCACTGGGCTTCCCTGGCTGTCCCCTAGGGGTCTCTGGGGGTGCCCTGGCTGTCCCTTCAGTGTCCCTGGGGGTGCCCTGCCTGTCCCCTAGGTGTCCCTGTGGGTGCCCTGCCTGTCCCCTAGGTGTCGTTGGGGGTGCCCTGGGTGTCCCTGGGGGTGCCCTACCTGTCCCTTAGGTGTCCCTGGGGGTGCCCTGGGTGTCCCTGGGGGTGCCCTGGCTGTCCCTAGTGTGCCCTGGCTGTGCCCTTGGTGTCCCTGGGGGTGCCCTGGCTGTCCCTAGGGTGCCCTGGCTGTCCCCTAGGTGTCCCTGGGGGTGCCCTGGGTGTCCCTGGGGTGCCCTGGCTGTCCCCTTGGTGTCCCTGGGGGGGGCCCTGGCTGTCCCCTAGGTGTCCCTGGGGGTGCCCTGCGTGTCCCTGGGGTGCCCTGGCTGTCCCCTAGGTGTCCCTGGGGGTGCCCTGGCTGTCCCTGGGGTTCCCTGGCTGTCCCCTAGGTGTCCCTGGGGGTGCCCTGGCTGTCCCTGGGGTTCCCTGGCTGTCCCCTAGGTGTCCCTGGGGGGGCCCTGGCTGTCCCTGGGGGTGCAAAGGGTGTCACTGGGGTTCCCTGGCTGTCCCGTACGTGTCCCTGGGATTCCCTGGAAGTCCCCTAGGTGTCCCTGGGGGTGCCCTGAGTGTCCCTGGGCTGCCCTGGCTGTCCCCTAGGGGTCTATGGGGGTGCCCTGGCTGTCCCTTCAGTGTCCCTGGGGGTGCCCTGCGTGTTCCCTAGGTGTCCCTGGGGGTGCCCTGCCTGTCCCCTAGGTGTCGTTGGGGGTGCCCTGGGTGTCCCTGGGGGTGCCCTACCTGTCCCCTAGGTGTCCCTGAGGGTGCCCTGGGTGTCCCTGTGGGGGCCCTGGCTGTGCCCTCGGTGTCCCTGAGGGTGCCCTGGCTGTGCCCTGGGTGTCCCTGGGGGTGCCCTGGCTGTCCCTAGGCTGCCCTGGCTGTGCCCTTTGTGTCCCTGGGGGTCCCCTGGGTGTCCCTGGGGGTGCCCTGGTGTCCCTGGAGTGCCCTGGCTCTCCCCTAAATGTCCCTGGGGGTGCCCTGGCTGTCCCCTAGGTGTCCCTGGGGGTGCCCTGGTTGTCCCCTAGGTGTCCCTGGCGGTGCCCTGCCTGTCCCTGGGGGTGCCCTGGCTGTCCCCTAGGTGTCCCTGGGGGGGCCCTGGCTGTCCCCTAGGTGTCCCTGGGGGTGCCCTGGCTGTCCCTAGGGTGCCCTGGCTGTCCCCTAGGTGTCCCTGGGGGTGCCCTGGGTGTCCCCTAGGGGTCCCTGGGGTGCCCTGGCTGTCCCGTCAGTGTCCCTGGGGGTGCCCTGCCTGTCCCCTTGGTGTCCCTGGGGGTGTCCTGGGTGTCCCTGGAGTGCCCTGGCTGACCCCTAAATGTCCCTGGGGGTGCCCTGGCTGTCCCCTAGGTGTCCCTGGGGGTGTCCTGCCTTCCCCTAGGTGTCCCTGGGGGTGCCCTGGCTTTCCCCTCGCTGTCCCTGAGGTGCCCTGGCTGTCCCCTTGGTGGCCCTGGGGGTGCATTGGGTGTCCCTGGGGGTGCCCTGGAGGTCCCCTAGGTGTCCCTGGGGGTGCCCTGGCTGTCCCTGGGGTGTCCTGCCTTCCCCTAGGTGTCCCTGGGGGTGACCTGCCTGTCCCCTAGGTGTCCCTGGTGGTGCCCTGCCTGTCCCCTAGGTTTCCCTGGGGGTGCCCTGGGTGTCCCTGGGGTGCCCTGGCTGTCCCCTTGGTGTCCCTGGGGGGGGCCCTGGCTGTCCCCTAGGTGTCCCTGGGGGTGCCCTGGCTGTCCCCTTGGTGTCCCTGGGGGTGCCCTGGGTGTCCCTGGGTTGCCCTGGCTGTCCCCTTGGTGTCCCTGGGGGGGGCCTTGGCTGTCCCCTAGGTGTCCCTGTGGGTGCCCTGCGTGTCCCTGGGGTGCCCTGGCTGTCCCCTAGGTGTCCCTGGGGGTGCCCTGGCTGTCCCTGGGGTTCCCTGGCTGTCCCCTAGGTGTCCCTGGAAGTGCCCTGGCTGTCCCTGGGGTTCCCTGGCTGTCCCCTAGGTGTCCCTGGGGGGGCCCTGGGTGTCCCTGGGTGTGCACAGGGTGTCACTGGGCTGCCCTGGCTGTCCCCTAGGGGTCTCTGGGGGTGCCCTGGCTGTCCCTTCAGTGTCCCTGGGGGTGCCCTGCCTGTCCCCTAGGTGTCCCTGTGGGTGCCCTACCTGTCCCCTAGGTGTCGTTGGGGGTGCCCTGCGTGTCCCTGGGGTGTCCTGGCTGTCCCCTAGGTGTCCCTGGGGGTGCCCTGGCTGTCCCTGGGGTTCCCTGGCTGTCCCCTAGGTGTCCCTGGGGGTGCCCTGGCTGTCCCTGGGGTTCCCTGGCTGTCCCCTAGGTGTCCCTGGGGGGGCCCTGGCTGTCCCTGGGGGTGCAAAGGGTGTCACTGGGGTTCACTGGCTGTCCCGTACGTGTCCCTGGGATTCCCTGGAAGTCCCCTAGGTGTCCCTGGGGGTGCCCTGAGTGTCCCTGGGCTGCCCTGGCTGTCCCCTAGGGGTCTATGGGGGTGCCCTGGCTGTCCCTTCAGTGTCCCTGGGGGTGCCCTGCGTGTTCCCTAGGTGTCCCTGGGGGTGCCCTGCCTGTCCCCTAGGTGTCGTTGGGGGTGACCTGGGTGTCCCTGGGGGTGCCCTACCTGTCCCCTAGATGTCCCTGGGGGTGCCCTGGGTGTCCCTGTGGGGGCCCTGGCTGTGCCCTCGGTGTCCCTGAGGGTGCCCTGGCTGTGCCCTAGGTGTCCCTGGGGTGCCCTGGCTGTCCCTAGGGTGCCCTGGCTGTGCCCTTTGTGTCCCTGGGGGTCCCCTGGGTGTCCCTGGGGGTGCCCTGGGTGTCCCTGGAGTGCCCTGGCTGTCCCCTAAATGTCCCTGGGGGTGCCTGGCTGTCCCGTAGGTGTCCCTGGGGGTGTCCTGGCTGTCCCCTAGGTGTCCCTGGGGGTGCCCTGCCTGTCCCTGGGGGTGCCCTGGCTGTCCCTAGGTGTCCCTGGGGGGGCCCTGGCTGTCCCTAGGGTGCCCTGGCTGTCCCCTAGGTGTCCCTGGGGGTGCCCTGGGTGTCCCTGGGGTGACCTGGCTGTCCCCAAGGTGTCCCTGTGGGTGCCCAGAGTGTCCCTGGGAGTGCCCTGGCTGTCCTCTAGGGGTCTCTGGGGGTGCCCTGGCTGTCCCGTCAGTGTCCCTGGGGGTGCCCTGCCTGTCCCCTTGGTGTCCCTGGGGGTGTCCTGGGTGTCCCTGGAGTGCCCTGGCTGACCCCTAAATGTCCCTGGGGGTGCCCTGGCTGTCCCCTAGGTGTCCCTGGGGGTGTCCTGCCTTCCCCTAGGTGTCCCTGGGGGTGCCCTGGCTTTCCCCTCGCTGTCCCTGGGGTGCCCTGGCTGTCCCCTTGGTGGCCCTGGGGGTGCCCTGGGTGTCCCTGGGGGTGCCCTGGAGGTCCCCTAGGTGTCCCTGGGGGTGCCCTGGCTGTCCCTGGGGTGCCCTGGCTGTCCCCTAGGTGTCCCTGGGGGTGCCCTGCCTGTCCCCTAGGTGTCGTTGGGGGTGCCCTGGGTGTCCCTGGGGGTGCCCTACCTGTCTCCTAGGTGTCCCTGGGGGTGCCCTGGGTGTCCCTGTGGGGGCCCTGGCTGTGCCCTCGGTGTCCCTGAGGGTGCCCTGGCTGTGCCCTAGGTGTCCCTGGGGGTGCCCTGGCTGTCCCTAGGGTGCCCTGGCTGTGCTTTTTGTGTCCCTGGGGGTCCCCTGGGTGTCCCTGGGGGTGCCCTGGGTGTCCCTGGAGTGCCCTGGCTGTCCCCTAAATGTCCCTGGGGGTGCCCTGGCTGTCCCCTAGGTGTCCCTGGGGGTGTCCTGGTTGTCCCCTAGGTGTCCCTGGGGGTGCCCTGCCTGTCCCTGGGGGTGCCCTGGCTGTCCCCTAGGTGTCCCTGGGGGGGCCCTGGCTGTCCCCTAGGTGTCCCTGGGGGTGCCCTGGCTGTCCCTAGGGTGCCCTGGCTGTCCCCTAGGTGTCCCTGGGGGTGACGTGGGTGTCCCTGGGGTGACCTGGCTGTCCCCAAGGTGTCCCTGTGGGTGCCCAGAGTGTCCCTGGGAGTGCCCTGGCTGTCCCCTAGGGGTCTCTGGGGGTGCCCTGGCTGTCCCGTCAGTGTCCCTGGGGGTGCCCTGCCTGTCCCCTTGGTGTCCCTGGGGGTGTCCTGGGTGTCCCTGGAGTGCCCTGGCTGACCCCTAAATGTCCCTGGGGGTGCCCTGGCTGTCCCCTAGGTGTCCCTGGGGGTGCATTGGGTGTCCCTGGGGGTGCCCTGGAGGTCCCCTAGGTGTCCCTGGGGGTGCCCTGGCTGTCCCTGGGGTGTCCTGCCTTCCCCTAGGTGTCCCTGGGTTTTCCCTTCCTGTCCCCTAGGTGTCCCTGGGGGTGCCCTGCCTGTCCCCTAGGTGTCGTTGCGGGTGCCCTGGGTGTCCCTGGGGGTGCCCTGCCTGTCCCCTAGGTGTCCCTGGGGGTGCCCTGGGTGTCCCTGGGGTGCCCTGGCTGTCCCCTTGGTGTCCCTGGGGGGGGCCCTGGCTGTCCCCTAGGTGTCCCTGGGGGTGCCCTGCCTGTCCCCTAGGTGTCCCTGGGGGTGCCCTGGGTGTCCCTGGGTTGCCTTGGCTGTCCCCTTGGTGTCCCTGGGGGGGGCCTTGGCTGTCCCGTAGGTGTCCCTGTGGGTGCCCTGCGTGTCCCTGGGGTGCCCTGGCTGTACCCTAGGTGTCCCTGGGGGTGCCCTGGCTGTCCCTGGGGTTCCGTGGCTGTCCCCTAGGTGTCCCTGGGGGGGCCCTGGGTGTCCCTGGGTGTGCACAGGGTGTCACTGGGCTGCCCTGGCTGTCCCCTAGGGGTCTCTGGGGGTGCCCTGGCTGTCCCTTCAGTGTCCCTGGGGGTGCCCTGCCTGTCCCCTAGGTGTCCCTGTGGGTGCCCTGCCTATCCCCTAGGTGTCGTTGGGGGTGCCCTGGGTGTCCCTGGGGGTGCCCTACCTCTCCCCTAGGTGTCCCTGGGGGTGCCCTGGGTGTCCCTGTGGGGGCCCTGGCTGTGCCCTCGGTGTCCCTGAGGGTGCCCTGGCTGTGCCCTAGGTGTCCCTGGGGGTGCCCTGGCTGTCCCTAGGGTTCCCTGGCTGTGCCCTTTGTGTCCCTGGGGGTCCCCTGGGTGTCCCTGGGGGTGCCCTGGGTGTCCCTGGAGTGCCCTGGCTGTCCCCTAAATGTCCCTGGGGGTGCCCTGGGTGTCCCGTAGGTGTCCCTGGGGGTGTCCTGGTTGTCCCCTAGGTGTCCCTGGGGGTGCCCTGCCTGTCCCTGGGGGTGCCCTGGCTGTCCCCTAGGTGTCCCTGGGAGGGCCCTGGCTGTCCCTAGGGTGCCCTGGCTGTCCCCTAGGTGTTGCTTGGGGTGCCCTGGGTGACCCTGGGGTGACCTGGCTGTCCCCAAGGTGTCCCTGTGGGTGCCCAGAGTGTCCCTGGGAGTGCCCTGGCTGTCCCCTAGGGGTCTCTGGGGGTGCCCTGGCTGTCCCGTCAGTGTCCCTGGGGGTGCCCTGCCTGTCCCCTTGGTGTCCCTGGGGGTGTACTGGGTGTCCCTGGAGTGCCCTGGCTGACCCCTAAATGTCCCTGGGGGTGCCCTGGCTGTCCCCTAGGTGTCCCTGGGGGTGTCCTGCCTTCCCCTAGGTGTCCCTGGGGGTGCCCTGGCTTTCCCCTCGCTGTCCCTGGGGTGCCCTGGCTGTCCCCTTGGTGGCCCTGGGGGTGCATTGGGTGTCCCTGGGGGTGCCCTGGAGGTCCCCTAGGTGTCCCTGGGGGTGCCCTTGCTGTCCCTGGGGTGTCCTGCCTTCCCCTAGGTGTCCCTGGGTGTGCCCTGCCTGTCCCCTAGGTGTCCCTGGGGGTGCCCTGCCTGTCCCCTAGGTGTCGTTGGGGGTGCCCTGGGTGTCCCTGGGGGTGCCCTGGGTGTCCCTGGGGTGCCCTGGCTGTCCCCTTGGTGTCCCTGGGGCGGGCCCTGGCTGTCCCCTAGGTGTCCCTGGGGGTGCCCTGCCTGTCCCCTAGGTGTCCCTGGGGGTGCCCTGGGTGTCCCTGGGTTGCCCTGGCTGTCCCCTTGGTGTCCCTGGGGGGGGCCTTGGCTGTCCCCTAGGTGTCCCTGTGGGTGCCCTGCGTGTCCCTGGGGTGCCCTGGCTGTCTCCTAGGTGTCCCTGGGGGTGCCCTGGCTGTCCCTGGGGTTCCCTGGCTGTCCCCTAGGTGTCCCTGGGGGTGCCCTGGCTGTCCCTGGGGTTCCCTGGCTGTCCCCTAGGTGTCCCTGCGGGGGCCCTGGGTGTCCCTGAGGGTGCACAGTGTGTCACTGGGCTGCCCTGGCTGTCCCCTAGGGGTCTCTGGGGGTGCCCTGGCTGTCCCTTCAGTGTCCCTGGGGGTGCCCTGCCTGTCCCCTAGGTGTCCCTGTGGGTGCCCTGCCTGTCCCCTAGGTGTCGTTGGGGGTGCCCTGGGTGTCCCTGGGGGTGCCCTACCTGTCCCCTAGGTGTCTCTGGGGGTGCCCTGGCTGTCCCTGTGGGGGCCCTGGCTGTGCCCTCGGTGTCCCTGAGGGTGCCCTGGCTGTGCCCTAGGTGTCCCTGGGGGTGCCCTGGCTGTCCCTATTGTGCCCTGGCTGTGCCCTTGGTGTCCCTGGGGGTGCCCTGGCTGTCCCTAGGGTGCCCTGGCTGTCCCCTAGGTGTCCCTGGGGGTGCCCAGGCTGTCCCTAGGGTGCCCTGGCTGTGCTTTTTGTGTCCCTGGGGGTCCCCTGGGTGTCCCTGGGGGTGCCCTGGGTGTCCCTGGAGTGCCCTGGCTGTCCCCTAAATGTCCCTGGGGGTGCCCTGCCTGTCCCCTAGGTGTCCCTGGGGGTGTTCTGGTTGTCCCCTAGGTGTCCCTGGGGGTGCCCTGCCTGTCCCTGGGGGTGCCCTGGCTGTCCCCTAGGTGTCCCTGGGGGTGCCCTGGCTGTCCCCTAGGTGTCCCTGGGGGTGCCCTGGCTGTCCCTAGGGTGCCCTGGCTGTCCCCTAGGTGTCCCTGGGGGTGACCTGGGTGTCCCTGGGGTGACCTGACTGTTCCCAAGGTGTCCCTGTGGGTGCCCAGAGTGTCCCTGGGAGTGCCCTGGCTGTCCCCTAGGGGTCTCTGGGGGTGCCCTGGCTGTCCCGTCAGTGTCCCTGGGGGTGCCCTGCCTGTCCCCTTGCTGTCCCTGGGGGTGTCCTGGGTGTCCCTGGAGTGCCCTGGCTGACCCCTAAATGTCCCTGGGGGTGCCCTGGCTGTCCCCTAGGTGTCCCTGGGGGTGTCCTGCCTTCCCCTAGGTGTCCCTGGGGGTGCCCTGGCTTTCCCCTCGCTTTCCCTGGGGTGCCCTGGCTGTCCCCTTGGTGGCCCTGGGGGTGCATTGGGTGTCCCTGGAGGTGCCCTGGAGGTCCCCTAGGTGTCCCTGGGGGTGCCCTGGCTGTCCCTGGGGTGTTTTGCCTTCCCCTAGGTGTCCCTGGGTGTGCCCTGCCTGTCCCCTAGGTGTCCCTGGGGGTGCCCTGCCTGTCCCCTAGGTGTCGTTGGGGGTGCCCTGGGTGTCCCTGGGGGTGCCCTGCCTGTCCCCTAGGTGTCCCTGGGGGTGCCCTGGGTGTCCCTGGGGTGCCCTGGCTGTCCCCTTGGTGTCCCTGGGGGGGGCCCTGGCTGTCCCCTAGGTGTCCCTGGGGGTGCCCTGCCTGTCCCCTAGGTGTCCCTGGGGGTGCCCTGGGTGTCCCTGGGTTGCCTTGGCTGTCCCCTTGGTGTCCCTGGGGGGGGCCTTGGCTGTCCCCTAGGTGTCCCTGTGGGTGCCCTGCGTGTCCCTGGGGTGCCCTGGCTGTCCCCTAGGTGTCCCTGGGGGTGCCCTGGCTGTCCCTGGGGTTCCCTGGCTGTCCCCTAGGTGTCCCTGGGGGGGCCCTGGGTGTCCCTGGGTGTGCACAGGGTGTCACTGGGCTGCCCTGGCTGTCCCCTAGGGGTCTCTGGGGGTGCCCTGGCTGTCCCTTCAGTGTCCCTGGGGGTGCCCTGCCTGTCCCCTAGGTGTCCCTGTGGGTGCCCTGCCTATCCCCTAGGTGTCGTTGGGGGTGCCCTGGGTGTCCCTGGGGGTGCCCTACCTGTCCCCTAGGTATCCCTGGGGGTGCCCTGGGTGTCCCTGTGGGGGCCCTGGCTGTGCCCTCGGTGTCCCTGAGGGTGCCCTGGCTGTGCCCTAGGTGTCCCTGGGGGTGCCCTGGCTGTCCCTATTGTGCCCTGGCTGTGCCCTTGGTGTCCCTGGGGGTGCCCTGGCTGTCCCTAGGGTGCCCTGGCTGTCCCCTAGGTGTCCCTGGGGGTGCCCTGGTGTCCCTGGGTTGCCCTGGCTGTCCCCTTGGTGTCCCTGGGGGGGCCCTGGCTGTCCCCTAGGTGTTCGTGAGGGTGCCCTGCGTGTCCCTGGGGTGCCCTGGCTGTCCCCTAGCTGTTCCTGGGGGTGCCCTGGCTGTCCCTGGGGTGCCCTGGCTGTCCCCTAGGTGTCCCTGGGGGTGCCCTGGCTGTCCCTGGGGTTCCTTGGCTGTCCCCTAGGTGTCCCTGGGGGGGCCTTGGGTGTCCCTCGGGGTGCAAAGGGTGTCACTGGGGTTCCCTGGCTGTCCCGTACGTGTCCCTGGGATTCCCTGGAAGTCCCCTAGGTGTCCCTGGGGGTGCCCTGAGTGTCCCTGGGCTGCCCTGGCTGTCCCCTAGGGGTCTATTGGGGTGCCCTGGCTGTCCCTTCAGTGTCCCTGGGGGCGCCCTGCGTGTCCCCTAGGTGTCCCTGGGGGTGCCCTGCCTGTCCCCTAGGTGTCGTTGGGGGTGCCCTGGGTGTCCCTGGGGGTGCCCTACCTGTCCCCTAGGTGTCCCTGGGGGTGCCCTGGGTGTCCCTGTGGGGTCCCTGGCTGTGCCCTCGGTGTCCCTGAGGGTGCCCTGGCTGTGCCCTAGGTGTCCCTGGGGGTGCCCAGGCTGTCCCTAGGGTGCCCTGGCTGTGCTTTTTGTGTCCCTGGGGGTCCCCTGGGTGTCCCTGGGGGTGCCCTGGGTGTCCCTGGAGTGCCCTGGCTGTCCCCTAAATGTCCCTGGGGGTGCCCTGGCTGTCCCCTAGGTGTCCCTGGGGGTGTCCTGGTTGTCCCCTAGGTGTCCCTGGGGGTGCCCTGCCTGTCCCTGGGGGTGCCCTGGCTGTCCCCTAGGTGTCCCTGGGGGGGCCCTGGCTGTCCCCTAGGTGTCCCTGGGGGTGCCCTGGCTGTCCCTAGGGTGCCCTGGCTGTCCCCTAGGTGTCCCTGGGGGTGACGTGGGTGTCCCTGGGGTGACCTGGCTGTCCCCAAGGTGTCCCTGTGGGTGCCCAGAGTGTCCCTGGGAGTGCCCTGGCTGTCCCCTAGGTGTCCCTGGGGGTGCCCTGGCTGTCCCTGGGGTGTCCTGCCTTCCCCTAGGTGTCCCTGGGGGTGCCCTGCCTGTCCCCTAGGTGTCCCTGGGGGTGACCTGCCTGTCCCCTAGGTGTCGTTGGGGGTGCCCTGGGTGTCCCTGGGGGTGCCCTGGGTGTCCCCTTGGTGTCCCTGGGGGGGGCCTTGGCTGTCCCCTAGGTGTCCCTGTGGGTGCCCTGCGTGTCCCTGGGGTGCCCTGGCTGTCCCCTAGGTGTCCTTGGGGGTGCCCTGGCTGTCCCTGGGGTTCCCTGGCTGTCCCCTAGGTGTCCCTGGGGGGGCCCTGGGTGTCCCTGAGGGTGCACAGGATGTCACTGGGCTGCCCTGGCTGTCCCCTAGGGGTCTATGGGGGTGCCCTGGCTGTCCCTTCAGTGTCCCTGGGGGTGCCCTGCCTGTCCCCTAGGTGTCGTTGGGGGTGCCCTGGGTGTCCCTGGGGGTGCCCTGCCTGTCCCCTAGGTGTCCTTGGGGGTGCCCTGGGTGTCCCTGGGGTGCCCTGGCTGTCCCCTTGGTGTCCCTGGGGGGGGCCCTGGCTGTCCCCTAGGTGTCCCTGGGGGTGCCCTGCCTGTCCCCTAGGTGTCCCTGGGGGTGCCCTGGGTGTCCCTGGGTTGCCCTGGCTGTCCCCTTGGTGTCCCTGGGGGGGGCCTTGGCTGTCCCCTAGGTGTCCCTGTGGGTGCCCTGAGTGTCCCTGGGGTGCCCTGGCTGTCCCCTAGGGGTCTCTGGGGGTGCCCTGGCTGTCCCTGGGGTTCCCTGGCTGTCCCCTAGGTGTCCCTGGAAGTGCCCTGGCTGTCCCTGGGGTTCCCTGGCTGTCCCCTAGGTGTCCCTGGGGGGGCCCTGGCTGTCCCTGGGGGTGCAAAGGGTGTCACTGGGGTTCCCTGGCTGTCCCGTACGTGTCCCTGGGATTCCCTGGAAGTCCCCTAGGTGTCCCTGGGGGTGCCCTGAGTGTCCCTGGGCTGCCCTGGCTGTCCCCTAGGGTTCTATGGGGGTGCCGTGGCTGTCCCTTCAGTGTCCCTGGGGGTGCCCTGCGTGTTCCCTAGGTGTCCCTGAGGGTGCCCTGCCTGTCCCCTAGGTGTCCCTGGGGGTGCCCTGGGTGTCCCTGGGTTGCCCTGGCTGTCCCCTTGGTGTCCCTGGGGGGGGCCTTGGCTGTCCCCTAGGTGTCCCTGTGGGTGCCCTGCGTGTCCCTGTGGTGCCCTGGCTGTCCCCTAGGTGTCCCTGGGGGTGCCCTGGCTGTCCCTGGGGTTCCCTGGCTGTCCCCTAGGTGTCCCTGGGGGTGTCCTGGGTGTCCCGTCAGTGTCCCTGGGGGTGCCCTGCCTGTCCCCTTGGTGTCCCTGGGGGTGTCCTGGGTGTCCCTGGAGTGCCCTGGCTGACCCCTAAATGTCCCTGGGGGTGCCCTGGCTGTCCCCTAGGTGTCCCTGGGGGTGTCCTGCCTTCCCCTAGGTGTCCCTGGGGGTGCCCTGGCTTTCCCCTCGCTGTCCGGGGGTGCCCTGGCTGTCCCCTTGGTGGCCCTGGGGGTGCATTGGGTGTCCCTGGGGGTGCCCTGGAGGTCCCCTAGGTGTCCCTGGGGGTGCCCTGGCTGTCCCTGGGGTGTCCTGCCTTCCCCTAGGTGTCCCTGGGGGTGCCCTGCCTGTCCCCTAGGTGTCCCTGGGGGTGCCCTGCCTGTCCCCTAGGTGTCGTTGGGGGTGCCCTGGGTGTCCCTGGGGGTGCCCTGCCTGTCCCCTAGGTGTCCCTGGGGGTGCCCTGGGTGTCCCTGGGTTGCCCTGGCTGTCCCCTTGGTGTCCCTGGGGGGTGCCCTGGCTGTCCCCTTGGTGTCCCTGGAAGTGCCCTGGCTGTCCCTGGGGTTCCTTGGCTGTCCCCTAGGTGTCCCTGGGGGGGCCCTGGGTGTCCCTGGGTGTGCACAGGGTGTCACTGGGCTGCCCTGGCTGTCCCCTAGGGGTCTCTGGGGGTGCCCTGGCTGTCCCTTCAGTGTCCCTAGGGGTGCCCTGCCTGTCCCCTAGGTATCCCTGTGGGTGCCCTGCCTGTCCCCTAGGTGTCGTTGGGGGTTTCCCTGGGTGTCCCTGGGGGTGATCTACCTGTCCCCTAGGTGTCCCTGGGGGTGCCCTGGGTGTCCCTGTGGGGGCCCTGGCTCTGCCCTCGGTGTCCCTGAGGGTGCCCTGGCTGTGCCCTAGGTGTCCCTGGGGGTGCCCTGGCTGTCCCTAGTGTGCCCTGGCTGTGCCCTTGGTGTCCCTGGGGGTGCCCTGGCTGTCCCTAGGGTGCCCTGGCTGTCCCCTAGGTGTCCCTGGGGGTGCCCTGGGTGTCCCTGGGGTGCCCTGGCTGTCCCCTTGGTGTCCCTGGGGGGGGCCCTGGCTGTCCCCTAGGTGTCCCTGGGGGTGCCCTGCGTGTCCCTGGGGTGTCCTGGCTGTCCCCTAGGTGTCCCTGGGGGTGCCCTGGCTGTCCCTGGGGTTCCCTGGCTGTCCCCTAGGTGTCCCTGGGGGTGCCCTGGCTGTCCCTGGGGTTCCCTGGCTGTCCCCTAGGTGTCCCTGGTGGGGCCCTGGCTGTCCCTGGGGGTGCAAAGGGTGTCACTTGGGTTCACTGGCTGTCCCGTACGTGTCCCTGGGATTCCCTGGCTGTCCCCTAGGTGTCCCTGGGGGTGCCCTGAGTGTCCCTGGGCTGCCCTGGCTGTCCCCTAGGGGTCTATGGGGGTGCCCTGGCTGTCCCTTCAGTGTCCCTGGGGGTGCCCTGCGTGTTCCCTAGGTGTCCCTGGGGGTGCCCTGCCTGTCCCCTAGGTGTCGTTGGGGGTGACCTGGGTGTCCCTGGGGGTGCCCTACCTGTCCCCTAGGTGTCCCTGGGGGTGCCCTGGGTGTCCCTGTGGGGGCCCTGGCTGTGCCCTCGGTGTCCCTGAGGGTGCCCTGGCTGTGCCCTAGGTGTCCCTGGGGGTGCCCTGGCTGTCCCTAGGGTGCCCTGGCTGTGCCCTTTGTGTCCCTGGGGGTCCCCTGGGTGTCCCTGGGGGTGCCCTGGGTGTCCCTGGAGTGCCCTGGCTGTCCCCTAAATGTCCCTGGGGGTGCCCTGGCTGTCCCCTAGGTGTCCCTGGGGGTGTCCTGGTTGTCCCCTAGGTGTCCCTGGGGGTGCCCTGCCTGTCCCTGGGGGTGCCCTGGCTGTCCCCGAGGTGTCCCTGGGGGGGCCCTGGCTGTCCCTAGGGTGCCCTGGCTGTCCCCTAGGTGTCCCTGGGGGTGCCCTGGGTGTCCCTGGGGTGACCTGGCTGTCCCCAAGGTGTCCCTGTGGGTGCCCAGAGTGTCCCTGGGAGTGCCCTGGCTGTCCCCTAGGGGTCTCTGGGGGTGCCCTGGCTGTCCCGTCAGTGTCCCTGGGGGTGCCCTGCCTGTCCCCTTGGTGTCCCTGGGGGTGTCTTGGGTGTCCCTGGAGTGCCCTGGCTGACCCCTAAATGTCCCTGGGGGTGCCCTGGCTGTCCCCTAGGTGTCCCTGGGGGTGTCCTGCCTTCCCCTAGGTGTCCCTGGGGGTGCCCTGGCTTTCCCCTCGCTGTCCCTGGGGTGCCCTGGCTGTCCCCTTGGTGGCCCTGGGGGTGCCCTGGGTGTCCCTGGGGGTGCCCTGGAGGTCCCCTAGGTGTCCCTGGGGGTGCCCTGGCTGTCCCTGGGGTGTCCTGCCTTCCCCTAGGTGTCCCTGGGGGTGCCCTGCCTGTCCCCTAGGTGTCCCTGGGGGTGACCTGCCTGTCCCCTAGGTGTCGTTGGGGGTGCCCTGGGTGTCCCTGGGGGTGCCCTGGGTGTCCCTGGGGTGCCCTGGCTGTCCCCTTGGTGTCCCTGGGGGGGGCAATGGCTGTCCCCTAGGTGTCCCTGGGGGTGCCCTGGGTGTCCCTGGGGTGACCTGGCTGTCCCCAAGGTGTCCCTGTGGGTGCCCAGAGTGTCCCTGGGAGTGCCCTGGCTGTCCCCTAGGGGTCTCTGGGGGTGCCCTGGCTGTCCCGTCAGTGTCCCTGGGGGTGCCCTGCCTGTCCCCTTGGTGTCCCTGGGGGTGTACTGGGTGTCCCTGGAGTGCCCTGGCTGACCCCTAAATGTCCCTGGGGGTGCCCTGGCTGTCCCCTAGGTGTCCCTGGGGGTGTCCTGCCTTCCCCTAGGTGTCCCTGGGGGTGCCCTGGCTTTCCCCTCGCTGTCCCTGGGGTGCCCTGGCTGTCCCCTTGGTGGCCCTGGGGGTGCCCTGGGTGTCCCTGGGGGTGCCCTGGAGGTCCCCTAGGTGTCCCTGGGGGTGCCCTGGCTGTCCCTGGGGTGTCCTGTCTTCCCCTAGGTGTCCCTGGGGGTGCCCTGCCTGTCCCCTAGGTGTCCCTGGGGGTGCCCTGCCTGTCCCCTAGGTGTCCCTGGGGGTGCCCTGGGTGTCCCTGGGTTGCCCTGGCTGTCTCCTAGGTGTCCCTGGGGGTGCCCTGGCTGTCCCTGGGGTTCCCTGGCTGTCCCCTAGGTGTCCCTGGGGGTGCCCTGGCTGTCCCTGGGGTTCCCTGGCTGTCCCCTATGTGTCCCTGGGGGGGCCCTGGGTGTCCCTGAGGGTGCACAGGGTGTCACTGGGCTGCCCTGGCTGTCCCCTAAGGGTCTCTGGGGGTGCCCTGGCTGTCCCTTCAGTGTCCCTGGGGGTGCCCTGCCTGTCCCCTAGGTGTCCCTGTGGGTGCCCTGCCTGTCCCCTAGGTGTCGTTGGGATGCCCTGGGTGTCCCTGGGGGTGCCCTACCTGTACCCTAGGTGTCTCTGGGGGTGCCCTGGGTGTCCCTGTGGGGGCCCTGGCTGTGCCCTCGGTGTCCCTGAGGGTGCCCTGGCTGTGCCCTAGGTGTCCCTGGGGGTGCCCTGGCTGTCCCTAGGGTGCCCTGGCTGTGCCCTTGGTGTCCCTGGGGGTGCCCTGGCTGTCCCTAGGGTGCCCTGGCTGTCCCCTAGGTGTTCCTGGGGGTGCCCTGGTGTCCCTGGGTTGCCCTGGCTGTCCCCTTGGTGTCCCTGGGGGGGGCCCTGGCTGTCCCCTAGGTGTCCCTGGGGGTGCCCTGCGTGTCCCTGGGGTGCCCTGGCTGTCCCCTAGGTGTTCCTGGGGGTGCCCTGGCTGTCCCTGGGGTTCCCTGGCTTTCCCCTAGGTGTCCCTGGGGGTGCCCTGGCTGTCCCTGGGGTTCCCTGGCTGTCCCCTAGGTGTCCCTGGGGGGGCCCTGGGTGTCCCTGGGGGTGCAAAGGGTGTCACTGGGGTTCCCTGGCTGTCCCGTACGTGTCCCTGGGATTCCCTGGAAGTCCCCTAGGTGTCCCTGGGGGTGCCCTGAGTGTCCCTGGGCTGCCCTGGCTGTCCCCTAGGGGTCTATGGGGGTGCCCTGGCTGTCCCTTCAGTGTCCCTGGGGGTGCCCTGCGTGTCCCCTAGGTGTCCCTGGGGGTGCCCTGCCTGTCCCCTAGGTGTCGTTGGGGGTGCCCTGGGTGTCCCTGGGGGTGCCCTACCTGTCCCCTAGGTGTCCCTGGGGGTGCCCTGGGTGTCCCTGTGGGGGCCCTGGCTGTGCCCTCGGTGTCCCCTGAGGGTGCCCTGGCTGTGCCCTAGGTGTCCCTGGAGTGCCCTGGCTGACCCCTAAATGTCCCTGGGGGTGCCCTGGCTGTCCCCTAGGTGTCCCTGGGGGTGTCCTGCCTTCCCCTAGGTGTCCCCTGGGGGTGCCCTGGCTTTCCCCTCGCTGTCCCTGGGGTGCCCTGGCTGTCCCCTTGGTGGCCCTGGGGGTGCCCTGGGTGTCCCTGGGGGTGCCCTGGAGGTCCCCTAGGTGTCCCTGGGGGTGCCCTGGCTGTCCCTGGGGTGTCCTGCCTTCCCCCTAGGTGTCCCTGGGGGTGCCCTGCCTGTCCCCTAGGTGTCCCTGGGGGTGACCTGCCTGTCCCCTAGGTGTCGTTGGGGGTGCCCTGGGTGTCCCCTGGGGGTGCCCTGGGTGTCCCTGGGGTGCCCTGGCTGTCCCCTTGGTGTCCCTGGGGGGGGCAATGGCTGTCCCTAGGTGTTCCCTGGGGGTGCCCTGGGTGTCCCTGGGGTGACCTGGCTGTCCCCAAGGTGTCCCTGTGGGTGCCCAGAGTGTCCCTGGGAGTGCCCTGGCTGTCCCCTAGGGGTCTCTGGGGGTGCCCTGGCAGTCCCGTCAGTGTCCCTGGGGGTGCCCTGCCTGTCCCCTTGGTGTCCCTGGGGGTGTCTTGGGTGTCCCTGGAGTGCCCTGGCTGACCCCTAAATGTCCTGGGGTTGCCCTGGCTGTCCCCTAGGTGTCCCTGGGGGTGTCCTGCCTTCCCCTAGGTGTCCCTGGGGGTGCCCTGGCTTTCCCCTCGCTGTCCCTGGGGTGCCCTGGCTGTCCCCTTGGTGGCCCTGGGGGTGCCCTGGGTGTCCCTGGGGGTGCCCTGGAGGTCCCCTAGGTGTCCCTGGGGGTGCCCTGGCTGTCCCTGGGGTGTCCTGTCTTCCCCTAGGTGTCCCTGGGGGTGCCCTGCCTGTCCCCTAGGTGTCCCTGGGGGTGCCCTGCCTGTCCCCTAGGTGTCCCTGGGGGTGCCCTGGGTGTCCCTGGGTTGCCCTGGCTGTCTCCTAGGTGTCCCTGGGGTGCCCTGGCTGTCCCTGGGGTTCCCTGGCTGTCCCCTAGGTGTCCCTGGGGGTGCCCTGGCTGTCCCCTGGGGTTCCCTGGCTGTCCCCTAGGTGTCCCTGGGGGGGCCCTGGGTGTCCCTGAGGGTGCACAGGGTGTCACTGGGCTGCCCTGGCTGTCCCCTAAGGGTCTCTGGGGGTGCCCTGGCTGTCCCTTCAGTGTCCCTGGGGGTGCCCTGCCCTGTCCCCTAGGTGTCCCTGTGGGTGCCCTGCCTGTCCTTTAGGTGTCGTTGGGATGCCCTGGGTGTCCCTGGGGGTGCCCTACCTGTACCCTAGGTGTCTCTGGGGGTGCCCTGGGTGTCCCTGTGGGGGCCCTGGCTGTGCCCTCGGTGTCCCTGAGGGTGCCCTGGCTGTGCCCTAGGTGTCCCTGGGGGTGCCCTGGCTGTCCCTAGGGTGCCCTGGCTGTGCCCTTGGTGTCCCTGGGGGTGCCCTGGCTGTCCCTAGGGTGCCCTGGCTGTCCCCTAGGTGTTCCTGGGGGTGCCCTGGTGTCCCTGGGTTGCCCTGGCTGTCCCCTTGGTGTCCCTGGGGGGGGCCCTGGCTGTCCCCTAGGTGTCCCTGGGGGTGCCCTGCGTGTCCCTGGGGTGCCCTGGCTGTCCCCTAGGTGTTCCTGGGGGTGCCCTGGCTGTCCCTGGGTTCCCTGGCTTTCCCCTAGGTGTCCCTGGGGGTGCCCTGGCTGTCCCTGGGGTTCCCTGGCTGTCCCCTAGGTGTCCCTGGGGGGGCCCTGGGTGTCCCTGGGGGTGCAAAGGGTGTCACTGGGGTTCCTGGCTGTCCCGTACGTGTCCCTGGGATTCCCTGGAAGTCCCCTAGGTGTCCCTGGGGGTGCCCTGAGTGTCCCTGGGCTGCCCTGGCTGTCCCCTAGGGGTCTATGGGGGTGCCCTGGCTGTCCCTTCAGTGTCCCTGGGGGTGCCCTGCGTGTCCCCTAGGTGTCCCCTGGGGGTGCCCTGCCTGTCCCCTAGGTGTCGTTGGGGGTGCCCTGGGTGTCCCTGGGGGTGCCCTACCTGTCCCCTAGGTGTCCCTGGGGGTGCCCTGGGTGTCCCTGTGGGGGCCCTGGCTGTGCCCTCGGTGTCCCTGAGGGTGCCCTGGCTGTGCCCTAGGTGTCCCTGGGGGTGCCCAGGCTGTCCCTAGGGTGCCCTGGCTGTGCCCTTTGTGTCCCTGGGGGTCCCCTGGGTGTCCCTGGGGGTGCCCTGGGTGTCCCTGGCGTGCCCTGGATGTCCCCTAAATCTCCCTGGGGGTGCCCTGGCTGTCCCCTAGGTGTCCCTGGGGGTGTCCTGGTTGTCCCCTAGGTGTCCCTGGGGGTGCCCTGCCTGTCCCTGGGGGTGCCCTGGCTGTCCCCTAGGTGTCCCTGGGGGGGCCGTGGCTGTCCCCTAGGTGTCCCTGGGGGGTGCCCTTGGTGTCCCTGGGGGTGCCCAGGGTGTTCCTTAGGTGTCCCTGGGGGTGCCCTGGCTGTCCCTGGGGTGCTCTGGCTGTGCCCTTGGTGTCCCTGGGGGTGCCCTGGCTGTCCCTAGGGTGCCCTGGCTGTGCCCTAGGGGTCCCTGGGGGTGCCCTGGCTGTCCCTAGGGTGCCCTGGCTGTCACCTAGGTGTCCATTGGGGTGCCCTGGCTGTCCCCTAGGTGTCCCTTCGGGGTGCCCTGCCTCTCCCTAGGTGTCCCTGGGGGTGCCCTGGCTGTCCCCTAGGTGTCCCTGGGGGTGCCCTGGGTGTCCCTGGGGGTGCCCTGGCTCTCCCTAGGTGTCCCTGGGGGTGCCCTGGGTGTCCCTGGGGGTTCCCTCGCTGTCCCTGGGGGTGCCCTGGCTGTCCCCTAGGTGGCCCTGGGGGTGCCCTGGCTGTCCCTGGGGTGCTTTGGTTGTCCCCAAGGCGTCCCTGTGGGTGCCCAAAGTGTCCCTGGGAGTGCCCTGCTGTCCCCTAGGTGTCCCTGGGGGTCCCCTTGTGTCTCTGGGGGTGCCCAGGGTTTCGGGTGCCCTGGGTGTCCCTGGGGGTGCCCTGGGTGTCCCTGGGGTGCCCTGGCTGTCCCCTTGGTATCCCTGGGGGGGGCCCTGGCTGTCCCCTAGGTGTCCCTGGGGGTGCCCTGCCTGTCCCCTAGGTGTCCCTGGGGGTGCCCTGGGTGTCCCTGGGTTGCCCTGGCTGTCCCCTTGGTGTCCCTGGGGGGGGCCTTGGCTGTCCCCTAGGTGTCCCTGTGGGTGCCCTGCGTGTCCCTGGGGTGCCCTGGCTGTCTCCTAGGTGTCCCTGGGGGTGCCCTGGCTGTCCCTGGGGTTCCCTGGCTGTCCCCTAGGTGTCCCTGGGGGTGTCCTGCCTTCCCCTAGGTGTCCCTGGGGGTGCCCTGGCTTTCACCTCGCTGTCCCTGAGGTGCCCTGGCTGTCCCCTTGGTGGCCCTGGGGGTGCATTGGGTGTCCCTGGGGGTGCCCTGGAGGTCCCCTAGGTGTCCCTGGGGGTGCCCTGGCTGTCCCTGGGGTGTCCTGCCTTCCCCTAGGTGTCCCTGGGGGTGACCTGCCTGTCCCCTAGGTGTCCCTGGTGGTGCCCCTGCCTGTCCCCTAGGTTTCCCTGGGGGTGCCCTGGGTGTCCCTGGGGTGCCCTGGCTGTCCCCTTGGTGTCCCTGGGGGGGGCCCTGGCTGTCCCCTAGGTGTCCCTGGGGGTGCCCTGGCTGTCCCCTTGGTGTCCCTGGGGGTGCCCTGGGTGTCCCTGGGTTGCCCTGGCTGTCCCCCTTGGTGTCCCTGGGGGGGGCCTTGGCTGTCCCCTAGGTGTCCCTGTGGGTGCCCTGCGTGTCCCTGGGGTGCCCTGGCTGTCCCCTAGGTGTCCCTGGGGGTGCCCTGGCTGTCCCTGGGGTTCCCTGGCTGTCCCCTAGGTGTCCCTGGAAGTGCCCTGGCTGTCCCTGGGGTTCCCTGGCTGTCCCCTAGGTGTCCCTGGGGGGGCCCTGGGTGTCCCTGGGTGTGCACAGGGTGTCACTGGGCTGCCCTGGCTGTCCCCTAGGGGTCTCTGGGGGTGCCCTGGCTGTCCCTTCAGTGTCCCTGGGGGTGCCCTGCCTGTCCCCTAGGTGTCCCTGTGGGTGCCCTACCTGTCCCCTAGGTGTCGTTGGGGGTGCCCTGCGTGTCCCTGGGGTGTCCTGGCTGTCCCCTAGGTGTCCCTGGGGGTGCCCTGGCTGTCCCTGGGGTTCCCTGGCTGTCCCCTAGGTGTCCCTGGGGGTGCCCTGGCTGTCCCTGGGGTTCCCTGGCTGTCCCCTAGGTGTCCCTGGGGGGGCCCTGGCTGTCCCTGGGGGTGCAAAGGGTGTCACTGGGGTTCACTGGCTGTCCCGTACGTGTCCCTGGGATTCCCTGGAAGTCCCCTAGGTGTCCCTGGGGGTGCCCTGAGTGTCCCTGGGCTGCCCTGGCTGTCCCCTAGGGGTCTATGGGGGTGCCCTGGCTGTCCCTTCAGTGTCCCTGGGGGTGCCCTGCGTGTTCCCTAGGTGTCCCTGGGGGTGCCCTGCCTGTCCCCTAGGTGTCGTTGGGGGTGACCTGGGTGTCCCTGGGGGTGCCCTACCTGTCCCCTAGATGTCCCTGGGGGTGCCCTGGGTGTCCCTGTGGGGGCCCTGGCTGTGCCCTCGGTGTCCCTGAGGGTGCCCTGGCTGTGCCCTAGGTGTCCCTGGGGGTGCCCTGGCTGTCCCTAGGGTGCCCTGGCTGTGCCCTTTGTGTCCCTGGGGGTCCCCTGGGTGTCCCTGGGGGTGCCCTGGGTGTCCCTGGAGTGCCCTGGCTGTCCCCTAAATGTCCCTGGGGGTGCCCTGGCTGTCCCGTAGGTGTCCCTGGGGGTGTCCTGGCTGTCCCCTAGGTGTCCCTGGGGGTGCCCTGCCTGTCCCTGGGGGTGCCCTGGCTGTCCCCTAGGTGTCCCTGGGGGGGCCCTGGCTGTCCCTAGGGTGCCCTGGCTGTCCCCTAGGTGTCCCTGGGGGTGCCCTGGGTGTCCCTGGGGTGACCTGGCTGTCCCCAAGGTGTCCCTGTGGGTGCCCAGAGTGTCCCTGGGAGTGCCCTGGCTGTCCTCTAGGGGTCTCTGGGGGTGCCCTGGCTGTCCCGTCAGTGTCCCTGGGGGTGCCCTGCCTGTCCCCTTGGTGTCCCTGGGGGTGTCCTGGGTGTCCCTGGAGTGCCCTGGCTGACCCCTAAATGTCCCTGGGGGTGCCCTGGCTGTCCCCTAGGTGTCCCTGGGGGTGTCCTGCCTTCCCCTAGGTGTCCCTGGGGGTGCCCTGGCTTTCCCCTCGCTGTCCCTGGGGTGCCCTGGCTGTCCCCTTGGTGGCCCTGGGGGTGCCCTGGGTGTCCCTGGGGGTGCCCTGGAGGTCCCCTAGGTGTCCCTGGGGGTGCCCTGGCTGTCCCTGGGGTGCCCTGGCTGTCCCCTAGGTGTCCCTGGGGGTGCCCTGCCTGTCCCCTAGGTGTCGTTGGGGGTGCCCTGGGTGTCCCTGGGGGTGCCCTACCTGTCTCCTAGGTGTCCCTGGGGGTGCCCTGGGTGTCCCTGTGGGGGCCCTGGCTGTGCCCTCGGTGTCCCTGAGGGTGCCCTGGCTGTGCCCTAGGTGTCCCTGGGGGTGCCCTGGCTGTCCCTAGGGTGCCCTGGCTGTGCTTTTTGTGTCCCTGGGGGTCCCCTGGGTGTCCCTGGGGGTGCCCTGGGTGTCCCTGGAGTGCCCTGGCTGTCCCCTAAATGTCCCTGGGGGTGCCCTGGCTGTCCCCTAGGTGTCCCTGGGGGTGTCCTGGTTGTCCCCTAGGTGTCCCTGGGGGTGCCCTGCCTGTCCCTGGGGGTGCCCTGGCTGTCCCCTAGGTGTCCCTGGGGGGGCCCTGGCTGTCCCCTAGGTGTCCCTGGGGGTGCCCTGGCTGTCCCTAGGGTGCCCTGGCTGTCCCCTAGGTGTCCCTGGGGGTGACGTGGGTGTCCCTGGGGTGACCTGGCTGTCCCCAAGGTGTCCCTGTGGGTGCCCAGAGTGTCCCTGGGAGTGCCCTGGCTGTCCCCTAGGGGTCTCTGGGGGTGCCCTGGCTGTCCCGTCAGTGTCCCTGGGGGTGCCCTGCCTGTCCCCTTGGTGTCCCTGGGGGTGTCCTGGGTGTCCCTGGAGTGCCCTGGCTGACCCCTATATGTCCCTGGGGGTGCCCTGGCTGTCCCCTAGGTGTCCCTGGGGGTGCATTGGGTGTCCCTGGGGGTGCCCTGGAGGTCCCCTAGGTGTCCCTGGGGGTGCCCTGGCTGTCCCTGGGGTGTCCTGCCTTCCCCTAGGTGTCCCTGGGTTTTCCCTGCCTGTCCCCTAGGTGTCCCTGGGGGTGCCCTGCCTGTCCCCTAGGTGTCGTTGGGGGTGCCCTGGGTGTCCCTGGGGGTGCCCTGCCTGTCCCCTAGGTGTCCCTGGGGGTGCCCTGGGTGTCCCTGGGGTGCCCTGGCTGTCCCCTTGGTGTCCCTGGGGGGGGCCCTGGCTGTCCCCTAGGTGTCCCTGGGGGTGCCCTGCCTGTCCCCTAGGTGTCCCTGGGGGTGCCCTTGGTGTCCCTGGGTTGCCTTGGCTGTCCCCTTGGTGTCCCTGGGGGGGGCCTTGGCTGTCCCCTAGGTGTCCCTGTGGGTGCCCTGCGTGTCCCTGGGGTGCCCTGGCTGTACCCTAGGTGTCCCTGGGGGTGCCCTGGCTGTCCCTGGGGTTCCGTGGCTGTCCCCTAGGTGTCCCTGGGGGGGCCCTGGGTGTCCCTGGGTGTGCACAGGGTGTCACTGGGCTGCCCTGGCTGTCCCCTAGGGGTCTCTGGGGGTGCCCTGGCTTTCCCTTCAGTGTCCCTGGGGGTGCCCTGCCTGTCCCCTAGGTGTCCCTGTGGGTGCCCTGCCTATCCCCTAGGTGTCGTTGGGGGTGCCCTGGGTGTCCCTGGGGGGGCCCTACCTCTCCCCTAGGTGTCCCTGGGGGTGCCCTGGGTGTCCCTGTGGGGGCCCTGGCTGTGCCCTCGGTGTCCCTGAGGGTGCCCTGGCTGTGCCCTAGGTGTCCCTGGGGGTGCCCTGGCTGTCCCTAGGGTTCCCTGGCTGTGCCCTTTGTGTCCCTGGGGGTCCCCTGGGTGTCCCTGGGGGTGCCCTGGGTGTCCCTGGAGTGCCCTGGCTGTCCCCTAAATGTCCCTGGGGGTGCCCTGGGTGTCCCGTAGGTGTCCCTGGGGGTGTCCTGGTTGTCCCCTAGGTGTCCCTGGGGGTGCCCTGCCTGTCCCTGGGGGTGCCCTGGCTGTCCCCTAGGTGTCCCTGGGAGGGCCCTGGCTGTCCCTAGGGTGCCCTGGCTGTCCCCTAGGTGTTGCTTGGGGTGCCCTGGGTGTCCCTGGGGTGACCTGGCTGTCCCCAAGGTGTCCCTGTGGGTGCCCAGAGTGTCCCTGGGAGTGCCCTGGCTGTCCCCTAGGGGTCTCTGGGGGTGCCCTGGCTGTCCCGTCAGTGTCCCTGGGGGTGCCCTGCCTGTCCCCTTGGTGTCCCTGGGGGTGTACTGGGTGTCCCTGGAGTGCCCTGGCTGACCCCTAAATGTCCCTGGGGGTGCCCTGGCTGTCCCCTAGGTGTCCCTGGGGGTGTCCTGCCTTCCCCTAGGTGTCCCTGGGGGTGCCCTGGCTTTCCCCTCGCTGTCCCTGGGGTGCCCTGGCTGTCCCCTTGGTGGCCCTGGGGGTGCATTGGGTGTCCCTGGGGGTGCCCTGGAGGTCCCCTAGGTGTCCCTGGGGGTGCCCTTGCTGTCCCTGGGGTGTCCTGCCTTCCCCTAGGTGTCCCTGGGTGTGCCCTGCCTGTCCCCTAGGTGTCCCTGGGGGTGCCCTGCCTGTCCCCTAGGTGTCGTTGGGGGTGCCCTGGGTGTCCCTGGGGGTGCCCTGGGTGTCCCTGGGGTGCCCTGGCTGTCCCCTTGGTGTCCCTGGGGCGGGCCCTGGCTGTCCCCTAGGTGTCCCTGGGGGTGCCCTGCCTGTCCCCTAGGTGTCCCTGGGGGTGCCCTGGGTGTCCCTGGGTTGCCCTGGCTGTCCCCTTGGTGTCCCTGGGGGGGGCCTTGGCTGTCCCCTAGGTGTCCCTTTGGGTGCCCTGCGTGTCCCTGGGGTGCCCTGGCTGTCTCCTAGGTGTCCCTGGGGGTGCCCTGGCTGTCCCTGGGGTTCCCTGGCTGTCCCCTAGGTGTCCCTGGGGGTGTCCTGCCTTCCCCTAGGTGTCCCTGGGGGTGCCCTGGCTTTCCCCTCGCTGTCCCTGAGGTGCCCTGGCTGTCCCCTTGGTGGCCCTGGGGGTGCATTGGGTGTCCCTGGGGGTGCCCCGGAGGTCCCCTAGGTGTCCCTGGGTGTGCCCTGGCTGTCCCTGGGGTGTCCTGCCTTCCCCTAGGTGTCCCTGGGGGTGACCTGCCTGTCCCCTAGGTGTCCCTGGTGGTGCCCTGCCTGTCCCCTAGGTTTCCCTGGGGGTGCCCTGGGTGTCCCTGGGGTGCCCTGGCTGTCCCCTTGGTGTCCCTGGGGGGGGCCCTGGCTGTCCCCTAGGTGTCCCTGGGGGTGCCCTGGCTGTCCCCTTGGTGTCCCTGGGGGTGCCCTGGGTGTCCCTGGGTTGCCCTGGCTGTCCCCTTGGTGTCCCTGGGGGGGGCCTTGGCTGTCCCCTAGGTGTCCCTGTGGGTGCCCTGCGTGTCCCTGGGGTGCCCTGGCTGTCCCCTAGGTGTCCCTGGGGGTGCCCTGGCTGTCCCTGGGGTTCCCTGGCTGTCCCCTAGGTGTCCCTGGAAGTGCCCTGGCTGTCCCTGGGGTTCCCTGGCTGTCCCCTAGGTGTCCCTGGGGGGGCCCTGGGTGTCCCTGGGTGTGCACAGGGTGTCACTGGGCTGCCCTGGCTGTCCCCTAGGGGTCTCTGGGGGTGCCCTGGCTGTCCCTTCAGTGTCCCTGGGGGTGCCCTGCCTGTCCCCTAGGTGTCCCTGTGGGTGCCCTACCTGTCCCCTAGGTGTCGTTGGGGGTGCCCTGCGTGTCCCTGGGGTGTCCTGGCTGTCCCCTAGGTGTCCCTGGGGGTGCCCTGGCTGTCCCTGGGGTTCCCTGGCTGTCCCCTAGGTGTCCCTGGGGGTGCCCTGGCTGTCCCTGGGGTTCCCTGGCTGTCCCCTAGGTGTCCCTGGGGGGGCCCTGGCTGTCCCTGGGGGTGCAAAGGGTGTCACTGGGGTTCACTGGCTGTCCCGTACGTGTCCCTGGGATTCCCTGGAAGTCCCCTAGGTGTCCCTGGGGGTGCCCTGAGTGTCCCTGGGCTGCCCTGGCTGTCCCCTAGGGGTCTATGGGGGTGCCCTGGCTGTCCCTTCAGTGTCCCTGGGGGTGCCCTGCGTGTTCCCTAGGTGTCCCTGGGGGTGCCCTGCCTGTCCCCTAGGTGTCGTTGGGGGTGACCTGGGTGTCCCTGGGGGTGCCCTACCTGTCCCCTAGATGTCCCTGGGGGTGCCCTGGGTGTCCCTGTGGGGGCCCTGGCTGTGCCCTCGGTGTCCCTGAGGGTGCCCTGGCTGTGCCCTAGGTGTCCCTGGGGGTGCCCTGGCTGTCCCTAGGGTGCCCTGGCTGTGCCCTTTGTGTCCCTGGGGGTCCCCTGGGTGTCCCTGGGGGTGCCCTGGGTGTCCCTGGAGTGCCCTGGCTGTCCCCTAAATGTCCCTGGGGGTGCCCTGGCTGTCCCGTAGGTGTCCCTGGGGGTGTCCTGGCTGTCCCCTAGGTGTCCCTGGGGGTGCCCTGCCTGTCCCTGGGGGTGCCCTGGCTGTCCCCTAGGTGTCCCTGGGGGGGCCCTGGCTGTCCCTAGGGTGCCCTGGCTGTCCCCTAGGTGTCCCTGGGGGTGCCCTGGGTGTCCCTGGGGTGACCTGGCTGTCCCCAAGGTGTCCCTGTGGGTGCCCAGAGTGTCCCTGGGAGTGCCCTGGCTGTCCTCTAGGGGTCTCTGGGGGTGCCCTGGCTGTCCCGTCAGTGTCCCTGGGGGTGCCCTGCCTGTCCCCTTGGTGTCCCTGGGGGTGTCCTGGGTGTCCCTGGAGTGCCCTGGCTGACCCCTAAATGTCCCTGGGGGTGCCCTGGCTGTCCCCTAGGTGTCCCTGGGGGTGTCCTGCCTTCCCCTAGGTGTCCCTGGGGGTGCCCTGGCTTTCCCCTCGCTGTCCCTGGGGTGCCCTGGCTGTCCCCTTGGTGGCCCTGGGGGTGCCCTGGGTGTCCCTGGGGGTGCCCTGGAGGTCCCCTAGGTGTCCCTGGGGGTGCCCTGGCTGTCCCTGGGGTGCCCTGGCTGTCCCCTAGGTGTCCCTGGGGGTGCCCTGGGTGTCCCTGTGGGGGCCCTGGCTGTGCCCTCGGTGTCCCTGAGGGTGCCCTGGCTGTGCCCTAGGTGTCCCTGGGGGTGCCCTGGCTGTCCCTAGGGTGCCCTGGCTGTGCTTTTTGTGTCCCTGGGGGTCCCCTGGGTGTCCCTGGGGGTGCCCTGGGTGTCCCTGGAGTGCCCTGGCTGTCCCCTAAATGTCCCTGGGGGTGCCCTGGCTGTCCCCTAGGTGTCCCTGGGGGTGTCCTGGTTGTCCCCTAGGTGTCCCTGGGGGTGCCCTGCCTGTCCCTGGGGGTGCCCTGGCTGTCCCCTAGGTGTCCCTGGGGGGGCCCTGGCTGTCCCCTAGGTGTCCCTGGGGGTGCCCTGGCTGTCCCTAGGGTGCCCTGGCTGTCCCCTAGGTGTCCCTGGGGGTGACGTGGGTGTCCCTGGGGTGACCTGGCTGTCCCCAAGGTGTCCCTGTGGGTGCCCAGAGTGTCCCTGGGAGTGCCCTGGCTGTCCCCTAGGGGTCTCTGGGGGTGCCCTGGCTGTCCCGTCAGTGTCCCTGGGGGTGCCCTGCCTGTCCCCTTGGTGTCCCTGGGGGTGTCCTGGGTGTCCCTGGAGTGCCCTGGCTGACCCCTAAATGTCCCTGGGGGTGCCCTGGCTGTCCCCTAGGTGTCCCTGGGGGTGCATTGGGTGTCCCTGGGGGTGCCCTGGAGGTCCCCTAGGTGTCCCTGGGGGTGCCCTGGCTGTCCCTGGGGTGTCCTGCCTTCCCCTAGGTGTCCCTGGGTTTTCCCTGCCTGTCCCCTAGGTGTCCCTGGGGGTGCCCTGCCTGTCCCCTAGGTGTCGTTGGGGGTGCCCTGGGTGTCCCTGGGGGTGCCCTGCCTGTCCCCTAGGTGTCCCTGGGGGTGCCCTGGGTGTCCCTGGGGTGCCCTGGCTGTCCCCTTGGTGTCCCTGGGGGGGGCCCTGGCTGTCCCCTAGGTGTCCCTGGGGGTGCCCTGCCTGTCTCCTAGGTGTCCCTGGGGGTGCCCTGGGTGTCCCTGGGTTGCCTTGGCTGTCCCCTTGGTGTCCCTGGGGGGGGCCTTGGCTGTCCCCTAGGTGTCCCTGTGGGTGCCCTGCGTGTCCCTGGGGTGCCCTGGCTGTACCCTAGGTGTCCCTGGGGGTGCCCTGGCTGTCCCTGGGGTTCCGTGGCTGTCCCCTAGGTGTCCCTGGGGGGGCCCTGGGTGTCCCTGGGTGTGCACAGGGTGTCACTGGGCTGCCCTGGCTGTCCCCTAGGGGTCTCTGGGGGTGCCCTGGCTGTCCCTTCAGTGTCCCTGGGGGTGCCCTGCCTGTCCCCTAGGTGTCCCTGTGGGTGCCCTACCTGTCCCCTAGGTGTCGTTGGGGGTGCCCTGGGTGTCCCTGGGGGGGCCCTACCTCTCCCCTAGGTGTCCCTGGGGGTGCCCTGGGTGTCCCTGTGGGGGCCCTGGCTGTGCCCTCGGTGTCCCTGAGGGTGCCCTGGCTGTGCCCTAGGTGTCCCTGGGGGTGCCCTGGCTGTCCCTAGGGTTCCCTGGCTGTGCCCTTTGTGTCCCTGGGGGTCCCCTGGGTGTCCCTGGGGGTGCCCTGGGTGTCCCTGGAGTGCCCTGGCTGTCCCCTAAATGTCCCTGGGGGTGCCCTGGGTGTCCCGTAGGTGTCCCTGGGGGTGTCCTGGTTGTCCCCTAGGTGTCCCTGGGGGTGCCCTGCCTGTCCCTGGGGGTGCCCTGGCTGTCCCCTAGGTGTCCCTGGGAGGGCCCTGGCTGTCCCTAGGGTGCCCTGGCTGTCCCCTAGGTGTTGCTTGGGGTGCCCTGGGTGTCCCTGGGGTGACCTGGCTGTCCCCAAGGTGTCCCTGTGGGTGCCCAGAGTGTCCCTGGGAGTGCCCTGGCTGTCCCCTAGGGGTCTCTGGGGGTGCCCTGGCTGTCCCGTCAGTGTCCCTGGGGGTGCCCTGCCTGTCCCCTTGGTGTCCCTGGGGGTGTACTGGGTGTCCCTGGAGTGCCCTGGCTGACCCCTAAATGTCCCTGGGGGTGCCCTGGCTGTCCCCTAGGTGTCCCTGGGGGTGTCCTGCCTTCCCCTAGGTGTCCCTGGGGGTGCCCTGGCTTTCCCCTCGCTGTCCCTGGGGTGCCCTGGCTGTCCCCTTGGTGGCCCTGGGGGTGCATTGGGTGTCCCTGGGGGTGCCCTGGAGGTCCCCTAGGTGTCCCTGGGGGTGCCCTTGCTGTCCCTGGGGTGTCCTGCCTTCCCCTAGGTGTCCCTGGGTGTGCCCTGCCTGTCCCCTAGGTGTCCCTGGGGGTGCCCTGCCTGTCCCCTAGGTGTCGTTGGGGGTGCCCTGGGTGTCCCTGGGGGTGCCCTGGGTGTCCCTGGGGTGCCCTGGCTGTCCCCTTGGTGTCCCTGGGGCGGGCCCTGGCTGTCCCCTAGGTGTCCCTGGGGGTGCCCTGCCTGTCCCCTAGGTGTCCCTGGGGGTGCCCTGGGTGTCCCTGGGTTGCCCTGGCTGTCCCCTTGGTGTCCCTGGGGGGGGCCTTGGCTGTCCCCTAGGTTTCCCTGTGGGTGCCCTGCGTGTCCCTGGGGTGCCCTGGCTGTCTCCTAGGTGTCCCTGGGGGTGCCCTGGCTGTCCCTGGGGTTCCCTGGCTGTCCCCTAGGTGTCCCTGGGGGTGCCCTGGCTGTCCCTGGGGTTCCCTGGCTGTCCCCTAGGTGTCCCTGCGGGGGCCCTGGGTGTCCCTGAGGGTGCACAGTGTGTCACTGGGCTGCCCTGGCTGTCCCCTAGGGGTCTCTGGGGGTGCCCTGGCTGTCCCTTCAGTGTCCCTGGGGGTGCCCTGCCTGTCCCCTAGGTGTCCCTGTGGGTGCCCTGCCTGTCCCCTAGGTGTCGTTGGGGGTGCCCTGGGTGTCCCTGGGGGTGCCCTACCTGTCCCCTAGGTGTCTCTGGGGGTGCCCTGGGTGTCCCTGTGGGGGCCCTGGCTGTGCCCTCGGTGTCCCTGAGGGTGCCCTGGCTGTGCCCTAGGTGTCCCTGGGGGTGCCCTGGCTGTCCCTATTGTGCCCTGGCTGTGCCCTTGGTGTCCCTGGGGGTGCCCTGGCTGTCCCTAGGGTGCCCTGGCTGTCCCCTAGGTGTCCCTGGGGGTGCCCAGGCTGTCCCTAGGGTGCCCTGGCTGTGCTTTTTGTGTCCCTGGGGGTCCCCTGGGTGTCCCTGGGGGTGCCCTGGGTGTCCCTGGAGTGCCCTGGCTGTCCCCTAAATGTCCCTGGGGGTGCCCTGCCTGTCCCCTAGGTGTCCCTGGGGGTGTCCTGGTTGTCCCCTAGGTGTCCCTGGGGGTGCCCTGGCTGTCCCCTAGGTGTCCCTGGGGGTGCCCTGGCTGTCCCTACGGTGCCCTGGCTGTCCCCTAGGTGTCCCTGGGGGTGACCTGGGTGTCCCTGGGGTGACCTGGCTGTCCCCAAGGTGTCCCTGTGGGTGCCCAGAGTGTCCCTGGGAGTGCCCTGGCTGTCCCCTAGGGGTCTCTGGGGGTGCCCTGGCTGTCCCGTCAGTGTCCCTGGGGGTGCCCTGCCTGTCCCCTTGGTGTCCCTGGGGGTGTCCTGGGTGTCCCTGGAGTGCCCTGGCTGACCCCTAAATGTCCCTGGGGGTGCCCTGGCTGTCCCCTAGGTGTCCCTGGGGGTGTCCTGCCTTCCCCTAGGTGTCCCTGGGGGTGCCCTGGCTTTCCCCTCGCTTTCCCTGGGGTGCCCTGGCTGTCCCCTTGGTGGCCCTGGGGGTGCATTGGGTGTCCCTGGAGGTGCCCTGGAGGTCCCCTAGGTGTCCCTGGGGGTGCCCTGGCTGTCCCTGGGGTGTTTTGCCTTCCCCTAGGTGTCCCTGGGTGTGCCCTGCCTGTCCCCTAGGTGTCCCTGGGGGTGCCCTGCCTGTCCCCTAGGTGTCGTTGGGGGTGCCCTGGGTGTCCCTGGGGGTGCCCTGCCTGTCCCCTAGGTGTCCCTGGGGGTGCCCTGGGTGTCCCTGGGGTGCCCTGGCTGTCCCCTTGGTGTCCCTGGGGGGGGCCCTGGCTGTCCCCTAGGTGTCCCTGGGGGTGCCCTGCCTGTCCCCTAGGTGTCCCTGGGGGTGCCCTGGGTGTCCCTGGGGTGCCCTGGCTGTCCCCTTGGTGTCCCTGGGGGGGGCCTTGGCTGTCCCCTAGGTGTCCCTGTGGGTGCCCTGCGTGTCCCTGGGGTGCCCTGGCTGTCCCCTAGGTGTCCCTGGGGGTGCCCTGGCTGTCCCTGGGGTTCCGTGGCTGTCCCCTAGGTGTCCCTGGGGGGGCCCTGGGTGTCCCTGGGTGTGCACAGGGTGTCACTGGGCTGCCCTGGCTGTCCCCTAGGGGTCTCTGGGGGTGCCCTGGCTGTCCCTTCAGTGTCCCTGGGGGTGCCCTGCCTGTCCCCTAGGTGTCCCTGTGGGTGCCCTGCCTATCCCCTAGGTGTCGTTGGGGGTGCCCTGGGTGTCCCTGGGGGTGCCCTACCTGTCCCCTAGGTATCCCTGGGGGTGCCCTGGGTGTCCCTGTGGGGGCCCTGGCTGTGCCCTCGGTGTCCCTGAGGGTGCCCTGGCTGTGCCCTAGGTGTCCCTGGGGGTGCCCTGGCTGTCCCTATTGTGCCCTGGCTGTGCCCTTGGTGTCCCTGGGGGTGCCCTGGCTGTCCCTAGGGTGCCCTGGCTGTCCCCTAGGTGTCCCTGGGGGTGCCCTGGTGTCCCTGGGTTGCCCTGGCTGTCCCCTTGGTGTCCCTGGGGGGGCCCTGGCTGTCCCCTAGGTGTCCCTGAGGGTGCCCTGCGTGTCCCTGGGGTGCCCTGGCTGTCCCCTAGGTGTTCCTGGGGGTGCCCTGGCTGTCCCTGGGGTTCCCTGGCTGTCCCCTAGGTGTCCCTGGGGGTGCCCTGGCTGTCCCTGGGGTTCCTTGGCTGTCCCCTAGGTGTCCCTGGGGGGGCCTTGGGTGTCCCTCGGGGTGCAAAGGGTGTCACTGGGGTTCCCTGGCTGTCCCGTACGTGTCCCTGGGATTCCCTGGAAGTCCCCTAGGTGTCCCTGGGGGTGCCCTGAGTGTCCCTGGGCTGCCCTGGCTGTCCCCTAGGGGTCTATTGGGGTGCCCTGGCTGTCCCTTCAGTGTCCCTGGGGGTGCCCTGCGTGTCCCCTAGGTGTCCCTGGGGGTGCCCTGCCTGTCCCCTAGGTGTCGTTGGGGGTGCCCTGGGTGTCCCTGGGGGTGCCCTACCTGTCCCCTAGGTGTCCCTGGGGGTGCCCTGGGTGTCCCTGTGGGGTCCCTGGCTGTGCCCTCGGTGTCCCTGAGGGTGCCCTGGCTGTGCCCTAGGTGTCCCTGGGGGTGCCCAGGCTGTCCCTAGGGTGCCCTGGCTGTGCTTTTTGTGTCCCTGGGGGTCCCCTGGGTGTCCCTGGGGGTGCCCTGGGTGTCCCTGGAGTGCCCTGGCTGTCCCCTAAATGTCCCTGGGGGTGCCCTGGCTGTCCCCTAGGTGTCCCTGGGGGTGTCCTGGTTGTCCCCTAGGTGTCCCTGGGGGTGCCCTGCCTGTCCCTGGGGGTGCCCTGGCTGTCCCCTAGGTGTCCGTGGGGGGGCCCTGGCTGTCCCCTAGGTGTCCCTGGGGGTGCCCTGGCTGTCCCTAGGGTGCCCTGGCTGTCCTTTACGTGTCCCTGGGGGTGACGTGGGTGTCCCTGGGGTGACCTGGCTGTCCCCAAGGTGTCCCTGTGGGTGCCCAGAGTGTCCCTGGGAGTGCCCTGGCTGTCCCCTAGGGGTCTCTGGGGGTGCCCTGGCTGTCCCGTCAGTGTCCCTGGGGGTGCCCTGCCTGTCCCCTTGGTGTCCCTGGGGGTGTCCTGGGTGTCCCTGGAGTGCCCTGGCTGACCCCTAAATGTCCCTGGGGGTGCCCTGGCTGTCCCCTAGGTGTCCCTGGGGGTGTCCTGCCTTCCCCTAGGTGTCCCTGGGGGTGCCCTGGCTTTCCCCTCGCTGTCCCTGGGGTGCCCTGGCTGTCCCCTTGGTGGCCCTGGGGGTGCATTGGGTGTCCCTGGGGGTGCCCCGTAGGTCCCCTAGGTGTCCCTGGGGGTGCCCTGGCTGTCCCTGGGGTGTCCTGCCTTCCCCTAGGTGTCCCTGGGGGTGCCCTGCCTGTCCCCTAGGTGTCCCTGGGGGTGACCTGCCTGTCCCCTAGGTGTCGTTGGGGGTGCCCTGGGTGTCCCTGGGGGTGCCCTGGGTGTCCCCTTGGTGTCCCTGGGGGGGGCCTTGGCTGTCCCCTAGGTGTCCCTGTGGGTGCCCTGCGTGTCCCTGGGGTGCCCTGGCTGTCCCCTAGGTGTCCTTGGGGGTGCCCTGGCTGTCCCTGGGGTTCCCTGGCTGTCCCCTAGGTGTCCCTGGGGGGGCCCTGGGTGTCCCTGAGGGTGCACAGGATGTCACTGGGCTACCCTGGCTGTCCCCTAGGGGTCTCTGGGGGTGCCCTGGCTGTCCCTTCAGTGTCCCTGGGGGTGCCCTGCCTGTCCCCTAGGTGTCGTTGGGGGTGCCCTGGGTGTCCCTGGGGGTGCCCTGCCTGTCCCCTAGGTGTCCTTGGGGGTGCCCTGGGTGTCCCTGGGGTGCCCTGGCTGTCCCCTTGGTGTCCCTGGGGGGGGCCCTGGCTGTCCCCTAGGTGTCCCTGGGGGTGCCCTGCCTGTCCCCTAGGTGTCCCTGGGGGTGCCCTGGGTGTCCCTGGGTTGCCCTGGCTGTCCCCTTGGTGTCCCTGGGGGGGGCCTTGGCTGTCCCCTAGGTGTCCCTGTGGGTGCCCTGAGTGTCCCTGGGGTGCCCTGGCTGTCCCCTAGGGGTCTCTGGGGGTGCCCTGGCTGTCCCTGGGGTTCCCTGGCTGTCCCCTAGGTGTCCCTGGAAGTGCCCTGGCTGTCCCTGGGGTTCCCTGGCTGTCCCCTAGGTGTCCCTGGGGGGGCCCTGGCTGTCCCTGGGTGTGCACAGGGTGTCACTGGGCTGCCCTGGCTGTCCCCTAGTGGTCTCTGGGGGTGCCCTGGCTGTCCCTTCAGTGTCCCTGGGGGTGCCTTGCCTGTCCCCTAGGTGTCCCTGTGGGTTTCCCTGCCTGTCCCCTAGGTGTCCTTGGGGGTGCCCTGGGTGTCCCTGGGGGTGCCCTACCTGTCCCTTAGGTGTCCCTGGGGGTGCCCTGGGTGTCCCTGTGGGGGCCCTGGCTGTGCCCTCGGTGTCCCTGAGGGTGCCCTGGCTGTGCCCTAGGTGTCCCTGGGGGTGCTCTGGCTGTCCCTAGTGTGCCCTGGCTGTGCCCTTGGTGTCCCTGGGGGTGCCCTGGCTGTCCCTAGGGTGCCCTGGCTGTCCCCTAGGTGTCCCTGGGGGTGCCCTGGGTGTCCCTGGGGTGCCCTGGCTGTCCCCTTAGTGTCCCTGGGGGGGGCCCTGGCTGTCCCCTTGGTGTCCCTGGGGGTGCCCTGCGTGTCCCTGGGGTGCCCTGGCTGTCCCCTAGGTGTCCCTGGGGATGCCCTGGCTGTCCCTGGGGTTCCCTGGCTGTCCCCTAGGTGTCCCTGGAGGTGCCCTGGCTGTCCCTGGGGTTCCCTGGCTGTCCCCTAGGTGTCCCTGGGGGGGCCCTGGCTGTCCCTGGGGGTGCAAAGGGTGTCTCTGGGGTTCCCTGGCTGTCCCGTACGTGTCCCTGGGATTCCCTGGAAGTCCCCTAGGTGTCCCTGGGGGTGCCCTGAGTGTCCCTGGGCTGCCCTGGCTGTCCCCTAGGGTTCTATGGGGGTGCCGTGGCTGTCCCTTCAGTGTCCCTGGGGGTGCCCTGCGTGTTCCCTAGGTGTCCCTGGGGGTGCCCTGCCTGTCCCCTAGGTGTCCCTGGGGGTGCCCTGGGTGTCCCTGGGTTGCCCTGGCTGTCCCCTTGGTGTCCCTGGGGGGGGCCTTGGCTGTCCCCTAGGTGTCCCTGTGGGTGCCCTGCGTGTCCCTGGGGTGCCCTGGCTGTCCCCTAGGTGTCCCTGGGGGTGCCCTGGCTGTCCCTGGGGTTCCCTGGCTGTCCCCTAGGTGTCCCTGGGGGTGTCCTGGGTGTCCCGTCAGTGTCCCTGGGGGTGCCCTGCCTGTCCCCTTGGTGTCCCTGGGGGTGTCCTGGGTGTCCCTGGAGTGCCCTGGCTGACCCCTAAATGTCCCTGGGGGTGCCCTGGCTGTCCCCTAGGTGTCCCTGGGGGTGTCCTGCCTTCCCCTAGGTGTCCCTGGGGGTGCCCTGGCTTTCCCCTCGCTGTCCCTGGGGTGCCCTGGCTGTCCCCTTGGTGGCCCTGGGGGTGCATTGGGTGTCCCTGGGGGTGCCCTGGAGGTCCCCTAGGTGTCCCTGGGGGTGCCCTGGCTGTCCCTGGGGTGTCCTGCCTTCCCCTAGGTGTCCCTGGGGGTGCCCTGCCTGTCCCCTAGGTGTCCCTGGGGGTGCCCTGCCTGTCCCCTAGGTGTCGTTGGGGGTGCCCTGGGCGTCCCTGGGGGTGCCCTGCCTGTCCCCTAGGTGTCCCTGGGGGTGCCCTGGGTGTCCCTGGGTTGCCCTGGCTGTCCCCTTGGTGTCCCTGGGGGGTGCCCTGGCTGTCCCCTTGGTGTCCCTGGAAGTGCCCTGGCTGTCCCTGGGGTTCCTTGGCTGTCCCCTAGGTGTCCCTGGGGGGGCCCTGGGTGTCCCTGGGTGTGCACAGGGTGTCACTGGGCTGCCCTGGCTGTCCCCTAGGGGTCTCTGGGGGTGCCCTGGCTGTCCCTTCAGTGTCCCTAGGGGTGCCCTGCCTGTCCCCTAGGTATCCCTGTGGGTGCCCTGCCTGTCCACTAGGTGTCGTTGGGGGTGCCCTGGGTGTCCCTGGGGGTGATCTACCTGTCCCCTAGGTGTCCCTGGGGGTGCCCTGGGTGTCCCTGTGGGGGCCCTGGCTCTGCCCTCGGTGTCCCTGAGGGTGCCCTGGCTGTGCCCTAGGTGTCCCTGGGGGTGCCCTGGCTGTCCCTAGTGTGCCCTGGCTGTGCCCTTGGTGTCCCTGGGGGTGCCCTGGCTGTCCCTAGGGTGCCCTGGCTGTCCCCTAGGTGTCCCTGGGGGTGCCCTGGGTGTCCCTGGGGTGCCCTGGCTGTCCCCTTGGTGTCCCTGGGGGGGGCCCTGGCTGTCCCCTAGGTGTCCCTGGGGGTGCCCTGCGTGTCCCTGGGGTGTCCTGGCTGTCCCCTAGGTGTCCCTGGGGGTGCCCTGGCTGTCCCTGGGGTTCCCTGGCTGTCCCCTAGGTGTCCCTGGGGGTGCCCTGGCTGTCCCTGGGGTTCCCTGGCTGTCCCCTAGGTGTCCCTGGTGGGGCCCTGGCTGTCCCTGGGGGTGCAAAGGGTGTCACTTGGGTTCACTGGCTGTCCCGTACGTGTCCCTGGGATTCCCTGGCTGTCCCCTAGGTGTCCCTGGGGGTGCCCTGAGTGTCCCTGGGCTGCCCTGGCTGTCCCCTAGGGGTCTATGGGGGTGCCCTGGCTGTCCCTTCAGTGTCCCTGGGCGTGCCCTGCGTGTTCCCTAGGTGTCCCTGGGGGTGCCCTGCCTGTCCCCTAGGTGTCGTTGGGGGTGACCTGGGTGTCCCTGGGGGTGCCCTACCTGTCCCCTAGGTGTCCCTGGGGGTGCCCTGGGTGTCCCTGTGGGGGCCCTGGCTGTGCCCTCGGTGTCCCTGAGGGTGCCCTGGCTGTGCCCTAGGTGTCCCTGGGGGTGCCCTGGCTGTCCCTAGGGTGCCCTGGCTGTGCCCTTTGTGTCCCTGGGGGTCCCCTGGGTGTCCCTGGGGGTGCCCTGGGTGTCCCTGGAGTGCCCTGGCTGTCCCCTAAATGTCCCTGGGGGTGCCCTGGCTGTCCCCTAGGTGTCCCTGGGGGTGTCCTGGTTGTCCCCTAGGTGTCCCTGGGGGTGCCCTGCCTGTCCCTGGGGGTGCCCTGGCTGTCCCCGAGGTGTCCCTGGGGGGGCCCTGGCTGTCCCTAGGGTGCCCTGGCTGTCCCCTAGGTGTCCCTGGGGGTGCCCTGGGTGTCCCTGGGGTGACCTGGCTGTCCCCAAGGTGTCCCTGTGGGTGCCGAGAGTGTCCCTGGGAGTGCCCTGGCTGTCCCCTAGGGGTCTCTGGGGGTGCCCTGGCTGTCCCGTCAGTGTCCCTGGGGGTGCCCTGCCTGTCCCCTTGGTGTCCCTGGGGGTGTCTTGGGTGTCCCTGGAGTGCCCTGGCTGACCCCTAAATGTCCCTGGGGGTGCCCTGGCTGTCCCCTAGGTGTCCCTGGGGGTGTCCTGCCTTCCCCTAGGTGTCCCTGGGGGTGCCCTGGCTTTCCCCTCGCTGTCCCTGGGGTGCCCTGGCTGTCCCCTTGGTGGCCCTGGGGGTGCCCTGGGTGTCCCTGGGGGTGCCCTGGAGGTCCCCTAGGTGTCCCTGGGGGTGCCCTGGCTGTCCCTGGGGTGTCCTGCCTTCCCCTAGGTGTCCCTGGGGGTGCCCTGCCTGTCCCCTAGGTGTCCCTGGGGGTGACCTGCCTGTCCCCTAGGTGTCGTTGGGGGTGCCCTGGGTGTCCCTGGGGGTGCCCTGGGTGTCCCTGGGGTGCCCTGGCTGTCCCCTTGGTGTCCCTGGGGGGGGCAATGGCTGTCCCCTAGGTGTTGCTTGGGGTGCCCTGGGTGTCCCTGGGGTGACCTGGCTGTCCCCAAGGTGTCCCTGTGGGTGCCCAGAGTGTCCCTGGGAGTGCCCTGGCTGTCCCCTAGGGGTCTCTGGGGGTGCCCTGGCTGTCCCGTCAGTGTCCCTGGGGGTGCCCTGCCTGTCCCCTTGGTGTCCCTGGGGGTGTACTGGGTGTCCCTGGAGTGCCCTGGCTGACCCCTAAATGTCCCTGGGGGTGCCCTGGCTGTCCCCTAGGTGTCCCTGGGGGTGTCCTGCCTTCCCCTAGGTGTCCCTGGGGGTGCCCTGGCTTTCCCCTCGCTGTCCCTGGGGTGCCCTGGCTGTCCCCTTGGTGGCCCTGGGGGTGCATTGGGTGTCCCTGGGGGTGCCCTGGAGGTCCCCTAGGTGTCCCTGGGGGTGCCCTTGCTGTCCCTGGGGTGTCCTGCCTTCCCCTAGGTGTCCCTGGGTGTGCCCTGCCTGTCCCCTAGGTGTCCCTGGGGGTGCCCTGCCTGTCCCCTAGGTGTCGTTGGGGGTGCCCTGGGTGTCCCTGGGGGTGCCCTGGGTGTCCCTGGGGTGCCCTGGCTGTCCCCTTGGTGTCCCTGGGGCGGGCCCTGGCTGTCCCCTAGGTGTCCCTGGGGGTGCCCTGCCTGTCCCCTAGGTGTCCCTGGGGGTGCCCTGGGTGTCCCTGGGTTGCCCTGGCTGTCCCCTTGGTGTCCCTGGGGGGGGCCTTGGCTGTCCCCTAGGTGTCCCTTTGGGTGCCCTGCGTGTCCCTGGGGTGCCCTGGCTGTCTCCTAGGTGTCCCTGGGGGTGCCCTGGCTGTCCCTGGGGTTCCCTGGCTGTCCCCTAGGTGTCCCTGGGGGTGTCCTGCCTTCCCCTAGGTGTCCCTGGGGGTGCCCTGGCTTTCCCCTCGCTGTCCCTGAGGTGCCCTGGCTGTCCCCTTGGTGGCCCTGGGGGTGCATTGGGTGTCCCTGGGGGTGCCCCGGAGGTCCCCTAGGTGTCCCTGGGTGTGCCCTGGCTGTCCCTGGGGTGTCCTGCCTTCCCCTAGGTGTCCCTGGGGGTGACCTGCCTGTCCCCTAGGTGTCCCTGGTGGTGCCCTGCCTGTCCCCTAGGTTTCCCTGGGGGTGCCCTGGGTGTCCCTGGGGTGCCCTGGCTGTCCCCTTGGTGTCCCTGGGGGGGGCCCTGGCTGTCCCCTAGGTGTCCCTGGGGGTGCCCTGGCTGTCCCCTTGGTGTCCCTGGGGGTGCCCTGGGTGTCCCTGGGTTGCCCTGGCTGTCCCCTTGGTGTCCCTGGGGGGGGCCTTGGCTGTCCCCTAGGTGTCCCTGTGGGTGCCCTGCGTGTCCCTGGGGTGCCCTGGCTGTCCCCTAGGTGTCCCTGGGGGTGCCCTGGCTGTCCCTGGGGTTCCCTGGCTGTCCCCTAGGTGTCCCTGGAAGTGCCCTGGCTGTCCCTGGGGTTCCCTGGCTGTCCCCTAGGTGTCCCTGGGGGGGCCCTGGGTGTCCCTGGGTGTGCACAGGGTGTCACTGGGCTGCCCTGGCTGTCCCCTAGGGGTCTCTGGGGGTGCCCTGGCTGTCCCTTCAGTGTCCCTGGGGGTGCCCTGCCTGTCCCCTAGGTGTCCCTGTGGGTGCCCTACCTGTCCCCTAGGTGTCGTTGGGGGTGCCCTGCGTGTCCCTGGGGTGTCCTGGCTGTCCCCTAGGTGTCCCTGGGGGTGCCCTGGCTGTCCCTGGGGTTCCCTGGCTGTCCCCTAGGTGTCCCTGGGGGTGCCCTGGCTGTCCCTGGGGTTCCCTGGCTGTCCCCTAGGTGTCCCTGGGGGGGCCCTGGCTGTCCCTGGGGGTGCAAAGGGTGTCACTGGGGTTCACTGGCTGTCCCGTACGTGTCCCTGGGATTCCCTGGAAGTCCCCTAGGTGTCCCTGGGGGTGCCCTGAGTGTCCCTGGGCTGCCCTGGCTGTCCCCTAGGGGTCTATGGGGGTGCCCTGGCTGTCCCTTCAGTGTCCCTGGGGGTGCCCTGCGTGTTCCCTAGGTGTCCCTGGGGGTGCCCTGCCTGTCCCCTAGGTGTCGTTGGGGGTGACCTGGGTGTCCCTGGGGGTGCCCTACCTGTCCCCTAGATGTCCCTGGGGGTGCCCTGGGTGTCCCTGTGGGGGCCCTGGCTGTGCCCTCGGTGTCCCTGAGGGTGCCCTGGCTGTGCCCTAGGTGTCCCTGGGGGTGCCCTGGCTGTCCCTAGGGTGCCCTGGCTGTGCCCTTTGTGTCCCTGGGGGTCCCCTGGGTGTCCCTGGGGGTGCCCTGGGTGTCCCTGGAGTGCCCTGGCTGTCCCCTAAATGTCCCTGGGGGTGCCCTGGCTGTCCCGTAGGTGTCCCTGGGGGTGTCCTGGCTGTCCCCTAGGTGTCCCTGGGGGTGCCCTGCCTGTCCCTGGGGGTGCCCTGGCTGTCCCCTAGGTGTCCCTGGGGGGGCCCTGGCTGTCCCTAGGGTGCCCTGGCTGTCCCCTAGGTGTCCCTGGGGGTGCCCTGGGTGTCCCTGGGGTGACCTGGCTGTCCCCAAGGTGTCCCTGTGGGTGCCCAGAGTGTCCCTGGGAGTGCCCTGGCTGTCCTCTAGGGGTCTCTGGGGGTGCCCTGGCTGTCCCGTCAGTGTCCCTGGGGGTGCCCTGCCTGTCCCCTTGGTGTCCCTGGGGGTGTCCTGGGTGTCCCTGGAGTGCCCTGGCTGACCCCTAAATGTCCCTGGGGGTGCCCTGGCTGTCCCCTAGGTGTCCCTGGGGGTGTCCTGCCTTCCCCTAGGTGTCCCTGGGGGTGCCCTGGCTTTCCCCTCGCTGTCCCTGGGGTGCCCTGGCTGTCCCCTTGGTGGCCCTGGGGGTGCCCTGGGTGTCCCTGGGGGTGCCCTGGAGGTCCCCTAGGTGTCCCTGGGGGTGCCCTGGCTGTCCCTGGGGTGCCCTGGCTGTCCCCTAGGTGTCCCTGGGGGTGCCCTGGGTGTCCCTGTGGGGGCCCTGGCTGTGCCCTCGGTGTCCCTGAGGGTGCCCTGGCTGTGCCCTAGGTGTCCCTGGGGGTGCCCTGGCTGTCCCTAGGGTGCCCTGGCTGTGCTTTTTGTGTCCCTGGGGGTCCCCTGGGTGTCCCTGGGGGTGCCCTGGGTGTCCCTGGAGTGCCCTGGCTGTCCCCTAAATGTCCCTGGGGGTGCCCTGGCTGTCCCCTAGGTGTCCCTGGGGGTGTCCTGGTTGTCCCCTAGGTGTCCCTGGGGGTGCCCTGCCTGTCCCTGGGGGTGCCCTGGCTGTCCCCTAGGTGTCCCTGGGGGGGCCCTGGCTGTCCCCTAGGTGTCCCTGGGGGTGCCCTGGCTGTCCCTAGGGTGCCCTGGCTGTCCCCTAGGTGTCCCTGGGGGTGACGTGGGTGTCCCTGGGGTGACCTGGCTGTCCCCAAGGTGTCCCTGTGGGTGCCCAGAGTGTCCCTGGGAGTGCCCTGGCTGTCCCCTAGGGGTCTCTGGGGGTGCCCTGGCTGTCCCGTCAGTGTCCCTGGGGGTGCCCTGCCTGTCCCCTTGGTGTCCCTGGGGGTGTCCTGGGTGTCCCTGGAGTGCCCTGGCTGACCCCTAAATGTCCCTGGGGGTGCCCTGGCTGTCCCCTAGGTGTCCCTGGGGGTGCATTGGGTGTCCCTGGGGGTGCCCTGGAGGTCCCCTAGGTGTCCCTGGGGGTGCCCTGGCTGTCCCTGGGGTGTCCTGCCTTCCCCTAGGTGTCCCTGGGTTTTCCCTGCCTGTCCCCTAGGTGTCCCTGGGGGTGCCCTGCCTGTCCCCTAGGTGTCGTTGGGGGTGCCCTGGGTGTCCCTGGGGGTGCCCTGCCTGTCCCCTAGGTGTCCCTGGGGGTGCCCTGGGTGTCCCTGGGGTGCCCTGGCTGTCCCCTTGGTGTCCCTGGGGGGGGCCCTGGCTGTCCCCTAGGTGTCCCTGGGGGTGCCCTGCCTGTCTCCTAGGTGTCCCTGGGGGTGCCCTGGGTGTCCCTGGGTTGCCTTGGCTGTCCCCTTGGTGTCCCTGGGGGGGGCCTTGGCTGTCCCCTAGGTGTCCCTGTGGGTGCCCTGCGTGTCCCTGGGGTGCCCTGGCTGTACCCTAGGTGTCCCTGGGGGTGCCCTGGCTGTCCCTGGGGTTCCGTGGCTGTCCCCTAGGTGTCCCTGGGGGGGCCCTGGGTGTCCCTGGGTGTGCACAGGGTGTCACTGGGCTGCCCTGGCTGTCCCCTAGGGGTCTCTGGGGGTGCCCTGGCTGTCCCTTCAGTGTCCCTGGGGGTGCCCTGCCTGTCCCCTAGGTGTCCCTGTGGGTGCCCTACCTGTCCCCTAGGTGTCGTTGGGGGTGCCCTGGGTGTCCCTGGGGGGGCCCTACCTCTCCCCTAGGTGTCCCTGGGGGTGCCCTGGGTGTCCCTGTGGGGGCCCTGGCTGTGCCCTCGGTGTCCCTGAGGGTGCCCTGGCTGTGCCCTAGGTGTCCCTGGGGGTGCCCTGGCTGTCCCTAGGGTTCCCTGGCTGTGCCCTTTGTGTCCCTGGGGGTCCCCTGGGTGTCCCTGGGGGTGCCCTGGGTGTCCCTGGAGTGCCCTGGCTGTCCCCTAAATGTCCCTGGGGGTGCCCTGGGTGTCCCGTAGGTGTCCCTGGGGGTGTCCTGGTTGTCCCCTAGGTGTCCCTGGGGGTGCCCTGCCTGTCCCTGGGGGTGCCCTGGCTGTCCCCTAGGTGTCCCTGGGAGGGCCCTGGCTGTCCCTAGGGTGCCCTGGCTGTCCCCTAGGTGTTGCTTGGGGTGCCCTGGGTGTCCCTGGGGTGACCTGGCTGTCCCCAAGGTGTCCCTGTGGGTGCCCAGAGTGTCCCTGGGAGTGCCCTGGCTGTCCCCTAGGGGTCTCTGGGGGTGCCCTGGCTGTCCCGTCAGTGTCCCTGGGGGTGCCCTGCCTGTCCCCTTGGTGTCCCTGGGGGTGTACTGGGTGTCCCTGGAGTGCCCTGGCTGACCCCTAAATGTCCCTGGGGGTGCCCTGGCTGTCCCCTAGGTGTCCCTGGGGGTGTCCTGCCTTCCCCTAGGTGTCCCTGGGGGTGCCCTGGCTTTCCCCTCGCTGTCCCTGGGGTGCCCTGGCTGTCCCCTTGGTGGCCCTGGGGGTGCATTGGGTGTCCCTGGGGGTGCCCTGGAGGTCCCCTAGGTGTCCCTGGGGGTGCCCTTGCTGTCCCTGGGGTGTCCTGCCTTCCCCTAGGTGTCCCTGGGTGTGCCCTGCCTGTCCCCTAGGTGTCCCTGGGGGTGCCCTGCCTGTCCCCTAGGTGTCGTTGGGGGTGCCCTGGGTGTCCCTGGGGGTGCCCTGGGTGTCCCTGGGGTGCCCCTGGCTGTCCCCTTGGTGTCCCTGGGGCGGGCCCTGGCTGTCCCCTAGGTGTCCCTGGGGGTGCCCTGCCTGTCCCCTAGGTGTCCCTGGGGGTGCCCTGGGTGTCCCTGGGTTGCCCTGGCTGTCCCCTTGGTGTCCCTGGGGGGGGCCTTGGCTGTCCCCTAGGTTTCCCTGTGGGTGCCCTGCGTGTCCCTGGGGTGCCCTGGCTGTCTCCTAGGTGTCCCTGGGGGTGCCCTGGCTGTCCCTGGGGTTCCCTGGCTGTCCCCTAGGTGTCCCTGGGGGTGCCCTGGCTGTCCCTGGGGTTCCCTGGCTGTCCCCTAGGTGTCCCTGCGGGGGCCCTGGGTGTCCCTGAGGGTGCACAGTGTGTCACTGGGCTGCCCCTGGCTGTCCCCTAGGGTCTCTGGGGGTGCCCTGGCTGTCCCTTCAGTGTCCCTGGGGGTGCCCTGCCTGTCCCCTAGGTGTCCCTGTGGGTGCCCTGCCTGTCCCCTAGGTGTCGTTGGGGGTGCCCTGGGTGTCCCTGGGGGTGCCCTACCTGTCCCCTAGGTGTCTCTGGGGGTGCCCTGGGTGTCCCTGTGGGGGCCCTGGGCTGTGCCCTCGGTGTCCCTGAGGGTGCCCTGGCTGTGCCCTAGGTGTCCCTGGGGGTGCCCTGGCTGTCCCTATTGTGCCCTGGCTGTGCCCTTGGTGTCCCTGGGGGTGCCCTGGCTGTCCCTAGGGTGCCCTGGCTGTCCCCTAGGTGTCCCTGGGGGTGCCCAGGCTGTCCCTAGGGTGCCCTGGCTGTGCTTTTTGTGTCCCTGGGGGTCCCCTGGGTGTCCCTGGGGGTGCCCTGGTGTCCCTGGAGTGCCCTGGCTGTCCCCTAAATGTCCCTGGGGGTGCCCTGCCTGTCCCCTAGGTGTCCCTGGGGGTGTCCTGGTTGTCCCCTAGGTGTCCCTGGGGGTGCCCTGGCTGTCCCCTAGGTGTCCCTGGGGGTGCCCTGGCTGTCCCTACGGTGCCTCTGGCTGTCCCCTAGGTGTCCCTGGGGGTGACCTGGGTGTCCCTGGGGTGACCTGGCTGTCCCCAAGGTGTCCCTGTGGGTGCCCAGAGTGTCCCTGGGAGTGCCCTGGCTGTCCCCTAGGGGTCTCTGGGGGTGCCCTGGCTGTCCCGTCAGTGTCCCTGGGGGTGCCCTGCCTGTCCCCTTGGTGTCCCTGGGGGTGTCCTGGGTGTCCCTGGAGTGCCCCTGGCTGACCCCTAAAATGTCCCTGGGGGTGCCCTGGCTGTCCCCTAGGTGTCCCTGGGGGTGTCCTGCCTTCCCCTAGGTGTCCCTGGGGGTGCCCTGGCTTTCCCCTCGCTTTCCCTGGGGTGCCCTGGCTGTCCCCTTGGTGGCCCTGGGGGGTGCATTGGGTGTCCCTGGAGGTGCCCTGGAGGTCCCCTAGGTGTCCCCTGGGGGTGCCCTGGCTGTCCCTGGGGTGTTTTGCCTTCCCCTAGGTGTCCCTGGGTGTGCCCTGCCTGTCCCCTAGGTGTCCTGGGGGTGCCCTGCCTGTCCCCCTAGGTGTCGTTGGGGGTGCCCTGGGTGTCCCTGGGGGTGCCCTGCCTGTCCCCTAGGTGTCCCTGGGGGTGCCCTGGGTGTCCCTGGGGTGCCCTGGCTGTCCCCTTGGTGTCCCTGGGGGGGGCCCTGGCTGTCCCCTAGGTGTCCCTGGGGGTGCCCTGCCTGTCCCCTAGGTGTCCCTGGGGGTGCCCTGGGTGTCCCTGGGGTGCCCTGGCTGTCCCCTTGGTGTCCCTGGTGGGGGGGCCTTGGCTGTCCCCTAGGTGTCCCCTGTGGGTGCCCTGCGTGTCCCTGGGGTGCCCTGGCTGTCCCCTAGGTGTCCCTGGGGGTGCCCTGGCTGTCCCTGGGGTTCCGTGGCTGTCCCCTAGGTGTCCCTGGGGGGGCCCTGGGTGTCCCCTGGGTGTGCACAGGGTGTCACTGGGCTGCCCTGGCTGTCCCCTAGGGGTCTCTGGGGTGCCCTGGCTGTCCCTTCAGTGTCCCTGGGGGTGCCCTGCCTGTCCCCTAGGTGTCCCTGTGGGTGCCCCTGCCTATCCCCTAGGTGTCGTTGGGGGTGCCCTGGGTGTCCCTGGGGGTGCCCTACCTGTCCCCCTAGGTATCCCTGGGGGTGCCCTGGGTGTCCCTGTGGGGGCCCTGGCTGTGCCCTCGGTGTCCCTGAGGGTGCCCT